>NC_136494.1:65639238-65754238 GCF_053919585.1 Euprymna scolopes | reverse complement strand
TTTGCCAAACTAATCGGTCCAGAACTGTCATATAGGCTTCAGCCACTGTCTCATCAACAAAATATTGCATCCCTCTGCCTGTTTTACAAGTATTTTAATGGTAGGTACTCCAACAAACTACAAGCCCTTGTATGTCCTTGACATAAATATGCCTGACAGACCCAACAAGCAGCAAAATCCCACCCCTACACAGTAGAGATCTCCAGATGCCAGAAAGCCTTTTACTTTAACAGTTTCTTCCCCAGAACTGCTAGACTTTGGAATTCTCTTCCGAGTTCCTGCTTTTCAATGTAAACAGACATCTTGTTGCTCAACTGTCTACATAGTATCCCTGCAATCATATCCCAGATACATTAAAGTGGCACTGCGCCTTGTTTGAGGTGAAAATGCAATTAAAAAAAAATTTTAATAAAAAAAAAATTTTAAATAAAAAAATTTAAATAAAAATAAGCTTTCATATTTTTCTGATCCACCATTCATTATTACTTGGTTAAATGACAGACTGACTTATCTCCCCCTATGTTACAGGTATTTCCGCTCTTATCAATGGTGGACCATCAAAATATGATAAAAGTGATTTTTATTTTTAACTAGCAAGACTACTTGGCGTTGCACAGGGCAAAAGTGTAATACATTTCTATTAAAACTTCTATCTCTCTATTCATCTCTTTGTCTTTCTCTTTCCTCTTCACCTAGTTCTCTCCCTCTTCTTTCTCCTTATTTGCCCAATTCATTACTCTCTCTGGACATTCGCACAAACACCTCACTTTTATAGATTCTCCAAGGAATGAGTTGGCATAAGGCAGTTAAGTCTTTGATAGAAATTCTGACTGGAAAATCGATCCCCACCTTCCTGATGAAATCTGCACGACTTTAGGGTTAAAGAATGAATATTTTTTCTAAATTCTAGATACTATTCATCCTGAGCAGCGCTGATCAAAAAAATACCAACTTTGTGGGTATTTGTTTTGTAGTTTTATACTTTTAGTCAGACATATACACAGACAACAGCCTTCTATATTATAGATTAAAATTCTACCCGATAATTTTTACTAATTTTTGACAAGGATAATTATTTAAAGAATTCTTATTTGGAATATGATTTTTATATGTGCTATATACACCATCGAAAAAGATAAATAATTAAATCTATATCATAAAAGTGAATGTACATGTGTCTGGCTCACTTCAATAATCATGTATTTAAATTTAATTTTTATAAGTAAAATAGAGGAAGCTTAATCTTAATACTAGCTGATAATAATAAAAAATAAAGGCAAGAATTATAACTTATGCAAATTTAAATTTATGAGTAATATAGGAGAGATTTAATCACAATTATATATTATAATAATAATAAAAAAGAAAAAAAAGAATTTATTTCATTTTTAATATAGACAAAAACTATTTCCTTATTAAAACAGGATAGAGAGAGTCTCGTCTTCTTTTTCTCATTTCAACAATTTTGAAGAGGTATTACATTGCCAAGAAATAGAGTGACATGTGCTAGTATGATAATATTAACTAGCAAAAGTGAAGCACATATTTTTTGCTAGTATTCATTTTATATCATGAATAAATTTTAAAAATAGGCAATACTATCAACAACAATTTGCATCGGATAAAGCACATCACTAAACTTGTCAAGAAAGATGAAGATATCTTGACATCACTTAACAAAACCCCTGTTAGCCGTTCTCCCAGCATTTATTTAAAACCATATTCAGCTATGGTGCGACTGCATTTGGATCATAAATCACTATCTTGCTCAGAACACTGACTGCTTGGAAACTGTTCAGAGACGTGCAATCAAGCGAATACTCTAGATCAGACATCTGCCATGCTTTGAACGCTTTGCTTCTTTGGGTTTGGATTCAGTGAAGCCCGGACGTCTAGCAACTGACATAGTAAACAAGAACAAAATTATTAGCCATCTCATCGACAATAACAACTTGGAACACCTTTTTGATCTCCACATGTCTAATGCACATAAACACGTCGACAAAGTCAGAAAACAGCACGGCTCCTGTGACTTTCGGAAATATTTTTTCACATTCAGAATTGCTAAAGCATTAAAACAGTCTGCACCAGTTGTTGGTTTCTGAGTCACTGCAGCCTCAGACAACAGCTAGGGGTTTTCCTACAGCACCAAAGTGAACAAATTCTAGACTGAAGTATTTCTCTGGTCTTGTGCAGTTCTAGGAGGTCCATTCTCCCAGAGTTTGACTTCTTCCTTTGAGAGAGGTTAGTTCATTGCTAATCGCCTGTAGCGCCCCTACTGAGGAATGCCAACAGGATTGACTACCCATTTTTCATAGGCCAAAATGTGCTTTCTCTAGGGTGCTAGTTTTTCAAATTCAACTTTCACAACCATGTATCACGTCTTCCCACTGTGGAAGAAAAATAGATACTTCTTTTTTCTGAAACACTACATCTTTTAAAATCTTCATGCTTCCCAAACTTTGCCCAAACTATATTTGATGCCCCCCCCCCTCCGTACATGCATTTTTGATGCATCTGAGCATTGTACATGATTTCGTCCTTTTCTGTTTAAGGTCATAACATTAAGTTTTTGGTCAGAGTACAGAATAATTGACACTCTTCAGATTGTTAAGAAATTAAGTAAACACCTATGAGATGCCTTCAATCAGTTTCACAAATATTATCATACAAGCATTTAAAAATTGTCGCAGACTCTTGAAAATTCAATATGTTATTGCTATACATCTTATGAGATGACTGACCAATTTTTATGATTTCAGGTTCAAATGAACAACTATAGCAGAAACTGAATACACCTTACAAAAGCCTGATTGTCACAGCTGGTGAATTTCAAAAATGTAATCTGAATGTGAAGACACTTCATAAAAACGATATGCAATAAAATTCTGTTTTAAATTTGGAAAAAAATGGAGCAGAAATCTATGGAATGCATCAGACTGTTTTTGGACCATCTTGCATGAATTGAACATCAGGTTTTGAGTGACTTAAGAGATTCAAGGAAGGCAGGGAGTTTGTGAGGGATGATGGGAGCAGTGGGAGAACTAAGGAAGTCAAAACACCAGAGTTGATTGGCCAAATAAAGAATTTCATGGATAAGGGTCATCGTGTGTCTAGAAAGAAAATAAGTACACAGTTTGATCTCAGTGTGGAAACTGTACACACAATTATTCATGAGGAACTAAAGATGCGGAAGATTTGCATGAAGCTTGTTTCAAGGGTTCAGTCCACAACTCCAACCTTATCACAGACTATTTGACCAAGATGGGCATCAAGACAGTTCCTCACCCTCTTTATAGTCTAGACCTTGTTCCCTGTGACTTTTTGTTATTCCCTAAGCTCAAGGAAAACCTTAGATGTTGTCATTATGAGACAATGGAGGAGATGAAAGATGCTGTAAGAGGGTCATTGACATACTCACACAAGAGGACTTCCATGGGGCCTTCCAGAAGTTGTTTGAACAGTACAACAAGTGCATTACAGCCAGAGGAGATTACTTCGAAAAATGACTAGAGTTTTATATGTGTACTATCAATAAAAGTGCCCATACGAAAAAAGCTTGGAAACTTATTGAAGGCACTTTGTAAAAAGCAGTAGAATGAAATTCTCTATTGAATTCATTTAAAAATAAATTTAAAAACAAAAAATGCACATACCTGTCTTACTTTTGCTTGTTCTTTCGACTTGGTGGCCGGACTGGCCATATGATCCTTTATTTCCTATGATACAAAGGAAAAAAAAATCATTAAAGTTCAGAAACAATGTGGAAAATGAAACAAAAGTAGAAATAAGGGGAAAACAAGATAAAGTCAAAATAAAAAAAATTAAAAAAAAAAGGAAGGGAGAGGGAATGAAAAAGATAAAAAGAAAAAAAGAAAAGGAAAAGGAAAGAAAGAGTGAAAGAAAAAGAAAAAAGACAGAGGGAGCAAATGAAAAGAAAACTTTCATCAGCAGAATTTTTGGATTATGCTCATTTTCTTTCCAAATAATACGCACGCTGTGGTTTGATGTGCCGATTTTACAGCACATTAACCCGTTTTACGTTTTTTGATGCTATTTAACACATAGCTATTGCAAACGGTTAATTGTATACAATTAACTAAAGATAAATTGCTATTTTCCCCCATCTAGAGAAAAAAAAACAAAAAAAAACGCTGGTTCATACATTCCCAATAGTGCACAATTGATTACAATAGATCTGCACAGATTTGAATTTGGCAGAGCTGATTCAATAGTCTGTAATCATATCCATTAGGCCACTCAGATATGGGCAACAAAATACCATGAGGTTAATTCTCAGCCGATAATAATGTAGTCATCTTCAAGGCTAATGTTAACAAATATTTCTTGAACAATTCTGTTGGATAATCAAATTCTACCTATTCCATCCATTGCTTTCAATCCTCACATGCGAACCTTCATCACCCAACTGACAATCTTTTTAAGCCTTATCCTCGAGTAACCCCCAAGCCTTGATAAGTGGTGACCCATCAGTAAGAAAAAACAACCAAGATGAGAACAGTGGTCCAAATGACCCACTTAATACAAATATGGGTGACACTAAAAATATAATTGCAAATTACTTAGGACTTCTACCCAGTCACGGCTGACGGAACGAGAGCATGCTGCCTATATGGATTAAATAATGGGTTCTGTTTAAAATTCCATGCAGATTCCCGAGTTCAACAGAAACGTTTCTGAGTTTACTTAGATATAGCTTAAGGTCGGAAGTTACATCGACCAAAACGTTGTGAAAATAATACTCAAGATGAGAGTAATAGTTTGAAGAATCCAAAGAATACGAATAATCAATCCTCATCTAAAAAAATCCGATACATAAAAGTCATCTTGTCTAAAAACGATGATGATACAGAGCAATAAACTGTCAAATAAAAGTGCAAGAAAACCTGTTCAGATACGATTCATCTTTATTTTATTTTTTTGATAAGTAAATAATGCTTTCTCTTGTAGCCCGCACTTTTGAATAATTTGAGACATCTGTCATCTTGATCACATTCTAAGACAAATGTAAGGACTTGAAAGTTGTCTTGTGTCTCGAGTGGTCAGATGTGCGGATAAAAATGGAGAAATCTTTGTCAAAGAAGGAAATTAATCTTTTTACTTGGCAGAACAGCAAGCTATATTAAGTGAGAGAAGAATTAAAAAAAAAAAAAAAAAAAAAAAAAAATGATGGCTAAGTAAAAAAAAAAAAGCAAGATTTGAAAAAACAGTGAAAGGAAGTTTTACTACATTTTTTATCCTTTCTTTCATTGCCTTACAAAGATGAAAAGAGGGAGGGGGAAGAGAGAGAGAGAGAGAGAGAGAGAGAGAGAGAGAGAGAGAGAGAGTCTAATCTATATATTGAATTAATAGCATCACTATGCATGCACTATGTGATGGTTGGTTGGTTGGTTAATGACATGGACTGGCAACCTGAGCGTGCCAAGTTCGAAGCTACTTCATTCCATAGAAACACTTTCAATTAAGGATGTTGGCAACCTTCATGTGGTCCTCTTCTAAGGACCTAATATCCTTCTACAAAGAATTCTTAATAGAAAGATATTGAGGAAACGAATGTCAACAAAATTATCACAATGATGTTCAACAACAACAACAACTCCTTGCTTAGTGTATCTTCGAGTTCAAACCTCAACCAGGCCATAATTATTTTTTTTTTTACTTTGATTCTAACTCGATATTGTAAAGACTTATACAAAATTTAGAATAGTCTGTCTCCATTAAAATGAGGGAGTAATCTCATTTCTATAATCAGAATGATTCGGTTGACCATAGCAACTTTAAAAATAACATTGATATTTATCCATAAATTAATGGTATTAAAATAAATAATAAAAATGATATGCAAAAGAGAAAGGTTCAAGAAACTTGGCATTGACATATACTGCATAGATAAAAATAGAGCTAAAAATAAGACCATAATTGCAAGATAATTATAGTGAAAGCAATATAATATATAAATAGACTAATTTCTGAAGAAACGAATCTGAAATCTGCCATCGCTGGCCAGTGTTGCATACAATTGAACATCCATTTTAGCTAGTGTAGTTAAAACATTTCTTACTGATCTGATGACTCAATCGGTCAGCGCACAAATGTTGAGTTTTTACTTCACCTGGGACATAAGTATATATACTTTTATTTTATTTGACCCCAAATGAGAGAGAGAGAGAGAGGGGGAGAGAGAGAGAGAGAGAGAGAGAGAGAGAGAGAGAGAGAGGGACAGTCTGATTTATTGAATTAATGGCATCACCATATCATACTTGCACTGTAGGTTGATTGCTTAGTGTGCCGTTTGTAGAAGTAGTCTCCGAGTTAGAACCTCAAATAGAGGTTAATTATTTTTACTCTGATTTTTTCTCAAAATAAACTTAGTCATTTCAAGTTACAACACTACACAGTTTGTTTAGCTTTACTTTTATCAGTGATGCAGGCAGCTCCTATATATGATTTATTTATTGAAATGTGGATAAGCAAGTAAACATCCGATTGGAAATACATTAAAGTTAGATTAAAATATTTTAGTCGATCGGTTCAACCATATTCATTTGGTGATTTGGATTTATTTAACAAAACTGAACATTTTTATATGATGTGAGATGAAAAAATCCAAAGGGGAAAAACGGTTGTATGAAAAAAAATTTCATTTTTTGCTGGCTCCCTCCCTCTCATTATCTCTCTTTCTCTCTCTCTCTATATATATCCCATTGTTCAAATAGGGTCAAATATATTCAAATGTGGAGATGCTATAATGAGTTAATGATTGCCCAGTGTTAATTAGTTAAATAACAAATTTGGTATGACAATTAAACTTACTCGAATCCACAAACACTATCGATTTACAAAATTAAAAAAAGTGATTCTAAAGATTGATGGAAACAGTTGGTGGCTGAAGACATGGGAAAGTTGGGATTAACCAATCAAGACACGAATGATGGACAATTGCAGGGGCAACCAATGAAGTTTAACCTCATCAAGAGAAAGTGAACTCAAAATTAGAAAATAGTGTTTCAAATCTTATTATCTTAGAATTTACTTGAATTATTTTATGACTACTTGAAATTACAACCATTTTGAAAAAAAAAAAAAAAAGAATTCTTAAATTGAGATCATTTTATAGTAAAGTTGCATAGAAAAATTAACCCTCCTTCAAAATTTGAACCCCGTTTTTTAAATTTTTCTGAAAAACAAATTTTTAATATTAAAATTTGTTGTTTAACTGATATTGTAATTTAAAGATTCTTGTAAAATAATTGAGATGAACATTTTGCAAGATGATGAAAACTACAAAAAAATATACCCTCCACAGGGATATTTCATATATAAGGAGGTACCATACTCTTTAAACTAATCATGGCATATAGGGTATCTACGTGCTAGAGGAACCATGCCCTTCAAATTTCTTGGGGCTTTTATATCTAAGAATGGGGAGGGGTTACATAATCTTATAAGGGCCTCTACAATACTTAATACAGTCTTGCTTATATTATTTTGATTTTTTTCTCGTCCAATCTTTCCAAACATAACATGCGCACTTCCTAAAAGAGAATATATTATTGGAAATAAAATATAAAACTTTATATTCAATAACAAGAGAATTTTACTTCCAGCACATCTAAGACAGTAAACGACCAAGTTCTCTCCGATTCTCTCTCCTCTGATCTTGAGCACATGCTACAATGGAGTGGCTGGTTACTTTTAATGCATCTAAAACCAAGCTTCTCTCTTTACTTCATCAACATTCTGATCCACATCTGGCATCAATTGAAATGAATGGCTCTCGTCTTCAGGAGGCCTCAAGTTTTGACAAGCTTCTGGGCTTGACCGTTACTCCTGATCTTAAATGGAACATGTACATCAAATCTGTTGCCAAGGCTGCTGGAAAAACGGTGGGATCTTTCTATCGATCCAGTAGATATCTCACTGCTGATGCAATTCTCTATCTATATAAGAGCCAGGTACGTCCAAAGATGGAATGCTGTTGCCACATCCAGGCAGGAGCTGCTAGAAAGTACTTGTCCTGCCTTGATAGAGTTTAAAATAGACTTCGTAGCCTCGTAGGAGATGTCCTTTTCTCTTCCCTGCAACCTCTATTTCACAGAAGAGATGTTGCGAGTTTGTCTCTGATGTATCGTTATTTTCATGGAAATTGTTTGACTGAGCTCCAGTCTATGCCAAACTTTCACAAGAAACACTCGTCTAGCTGAAAACACAATCAATAATTCCCCCACTCTTTATCTGTACCTAAACCTAAACGTAGATTCCATGAACAAAGCTTCTTTCTTAGAACTGCACGCCTGTGGAATTGTCTTCCGTTTTCCTGCTTTCCGGCTGACTACAATATGGTTGTGTTCAAGTCTAACGTAAATAAGTTCTTGATGAGCCGTTCCATACAAGCTAACAAATTTACCGAATTTTCATTACTAATGATTACTATATTGTCCAATTTCTACTGTAAACTCTTTAACCCTTATCTTCGAGTGGCCTCTTGGCCTTGATAAAGTGGTGATGCCTGTGTAAAAAAAAAAGAAGTAATTTGAACACATCTAATTTAATCAGTTTTGCTTCGAAAATGAAAAACAAACACAAAAACGTCAAAATATGTCAGTGAAATCAAATTTATTTTTAAACTGAAAAAAAATTTATTCACAACTTGAAATAATTTCACATAGAATGAAATCTGTTTATAATAATCACAATGGTATCAATTGGTTGTTATTGATAGCAAAATCTATCTTTAAAAAAAGATTGAGGGCTGTATGACTGGCTTAATGGATATGCTTGTGGACTATGAAATTGGATATGCCAAGTTCCAATTCTACTATATTCATTCATGTATGTCCTAATAACGTTGGGAAATGTAGGCACCCAAAATGCCCCCTCCCTTCCAGCCATGGAAAAAATAGCAAGTTACCTTTAATTAATTATGTATGACAGTTTACAATAAATACTGTATTAAAGCATTGAATGATGAAAAAGGGTTGGTATGCCATAAAACAATAAAATACAAATAAATCCTTCATTTAAGGCTTAGGGTTCATAGGATAACTGCTTAACCATAGTTTTATGGGGTTAAGCAAAAGTATGTTATCTCTGTGATAGTGATCCTTGGTGGTCTAGAGACAGGGTAAAAGAGTTAATTCAGCAAAAAACTCTGGAACTAAACGTGCCAGAAAATCTCCGTGTTGAAGCAGTAGTAGTAGTAGCTTTATAACTTTTACTCGCTTCTGGCATACCTCTTATGCTAAGAGTGTTTCATGTCACATTTAGTTTAATTTTTTTCAATAGCATTGGAACCTCTAAGTGTGCTTTTTTTTAATGGAAAGTGCTCCACACTAGGCATGAAACTATTTCATGTAAGAATAAAGGATGATTATCACAAAGACAGGATATGTCTATTAATTAGCCTTTGTTTTTTAAAAAGACCAACGCTATAGGTAGAAGCAAAGTTAGCCGGAAGAGAGTTCCACAAGCCTGTAGTTATTGGAAAGAATCTACTAGAATAGGAAACTGTACTACAATGAGATATCAACACAGCAAATGGATAGAAACCATGAGAAAACAAGTCGAATAAGCTGGAATCAAAGAAGGAATAGATCAGATAATTCTGAAGAATATAATGATAGTATTTAAAAAAAAAAAAAAATGATTGAGACCAGCAACATCACGTCTGTGGGAGAGTGAGAGAGAGGGGGTGCAGAGAAGAAAGGGTAGGGCCATACAAATTAGAACTCTCAAATGGGACAAATTAACCAGCCCAAATATGACAACAGTATTTCATATATGGTTTGATAGTAGATTTGTTGAGCCTTAAGTGCGAGAAAGTGTTTGAAACAATAGGGAAAACCGACTTTATGAGAAGCAGAAAGAGTAATCGATCTAATGTATCAAAAGAAAGACCAAGCAGAGTCGATTTCTTTTTAAGAGCAGAGCCATGCATGAGACTCTCAGGAAGAAAAGGGGCATGCCTATGATTGAAAGAAAGAAGCTGAATCTTAACATGATTAAACAAAACAAGCCATTTATGGTAAGAGTAGTTGTAGAAGTAGTATTAATATACTTATCTTCACATGTCCAATAGTTTTGAAGCCTATAACTGCTTATTGATCTAAGTAGTAACAGTTGTAGTATTAGTACACTTACCCCTTTCAAATGATAAACCCAACATATTAATTACTTCAGACAAATTCTACCCAATAGTTTTGGAACCTATAAATGTATATTGATCTTAGTGGTAGCAGTAATATTTAACACATACTCCTCTCCCAATGACAAATCTCTCTGTTGCTTCATCCCAAATTTGGTACAATCGTATTGATTTTTTTTTTTTTGCAGCTACATTACTAACATAAGATAAAACAAATTCCAACTATAATATAGATATCACCAAAAACTCAAAAGACATTATGACACACAGCCAAGAACTAAAAAGAAAAAACAAGGGTGCTAGAAATCTCGGTGTTGTACTTTTAGTAGCAGCAATAATAGATTCATATCTTTTACTCATCTGTGGTATACCTCTTATGTCAAGAGTGCTTTATGCTTAGTTTGATTGAATTTTTAAAAATAGCTTTGGAACCTCTAAGTGTTTGTGTTTTTTTTTTTTTTTAATAGAAATCGCTCCAGGCTAGGCGTGAAACCACTTTATGTAAGGAGTTAACAAAAAATAAAAGATGATTATCACAAAGACATAATATGTCTATTAATTAGTCTTTGTTTTGAAAAGACCAAAGCTATAGGTAGGAGGAAAACAGTCAACAAGAAGAGAGTTCCACAACCCTGTATTACTTGGAAAGTAGTGTTGGGACGATTATTCAAAATCGGAAGATTTGGGGATATTGGAATCCGTATCAGAAAAATTTATGCTTATTTTCCAATGCCAAAATGATTCGTTTGTTTTTTTTATTTGATTTTGTTGAAAGTAAAATCGTCTATTGCTGGTAATAATGATGAAATAATAAATACCAGCAAAGCTAAAATCGATAGATCATCTTCCACAAGTGTATTTTGACATTTACACAAATGTCTGCATATTTAACTTGTATTTATTATGAAAATCAGGGAAAATAATTTTATAGTTAAATAATTAGAGATTTATAAAGTATCGGAATCAGGAATTTAGCATGGAATCAGGAAAAATATTGGAATCGTCCCATCACCATTGAAAAGAAACTATCAGTAAAAATCGAGACATTATGGCACATCGCCAAGAAGATTAAAAAAAAACAAAAAAAACATTGAAGTGGCTTAGGGTAATCATTGGCAAATGAGTAAAAGCTGAAGTCCTTGCACAAATAACATGCAAGCAATGGATGCAACATAAAAACGTAAGCAGATATGGAAGGATAATAGGCGTCACTTATGAAGCACGAGATAAGATTTGCATGCACTCGTATTCTCCATCATCCTGTCTGCATCCAAGAAATGGACACGCAGAGTTAAAAAGAATGATACAGGCATTCGAGATGTTATCGCAAGATATGTGATATCTCATACCTTAACCATATGACAAGTAATCAGATTCATATCGCCATCTGACAACATTGTCCCTTACAATGATATGTTCACAAATAATGAAGAAGAGAATGCAGAGATTAAATAGCCATGTCACAAGATTACAGAGTCGACGTCTTCTGAGAATAACACTACAAGGAATTGTAGAAAGTAAAAAAAGAGAAAGACAGACAGAAGTTGGACACTGTTAGCAATTTCCTTTCACCACTGTGCCTAAAACTATATGAAAATTCCATGAGCAAAGTTTTTTTCCTAGAGCTACTTGTCTGTAGAACACAATACTGCAGGCTGCTTCCCAGCTGACTATAACATAGTCGTTTCCACATGAAAAAGTTTTTGTTGGACCATCCTATTAAATAATCAAATTCTACCCAATTTCCATGATTATCGATCATCACTGTGTTGTCCCACTGATCACCTGACACTCATTAAATCTTATCCTCGAGTGGCATTTGAGCCTTGATAAGTGAAAAATAAAAGGACAACATTTAAGATTTAAGACATGACTGGAAAAATGTTTGTGGAGAGTTTAGCATTGGCAAATTATTGCCAGAGATGCAGTCAACGAATGTGGAGTGTTGTCGATTCCTTTCTGTGTAACGCAATAGCTGCAAGAATCAGCTTTTTTTTTGGGGGGGGGGTCAAAATATTTGATATGCATTTGCATACGCTGACCGAGGTCTTCTAAGGCAGAACATAAAACATCTTAAATTATTTTGAAGTATTATATATAAATATATATCTATATAAAGTTAGGTGTGCGCATATGTATCTTATCTATATCTATAAAAGTAAGAATGAGTGTGAGGACACTTCTCATTCTCGTATATACTCAATGAATTTTTTTAATCTACAGGCTTCAAATTTGGTATAGGTTATTCAGACATGCGGAAAACCTTAATTGGTTTTCATCCCGAAAAAACTTTTAAGGGATCAAAATCGAAAAATTGGTATGTGGGAGTTGTCGGATTTTTCTATTAGCTGTTTCACGATTGCGCATGCGTGGATGGTTCACATTATAGATTCCTTATGTTAAGCATAAGTTGGTTTGAAAACACTTTTTGAAGAGCATGTCACGCTGACTGAGTGGTAATCGTGCTAGACTCACTGTCTTTAGGTTTTGGTTTCGATCTCAGCTTGAATTTTCTTTTTTTTTTTAATTAACAAGAAGTGATCTGTTTAGCAAAACCATAATACTCGTGCGCAATGTCATGTCTCAATTTCTTTCCGTTTATTTACTTCATTTTGTTTTAAGGAATTTAACGTTCTACGGTATTTCTGTTCATAATAAATAAGAATTCTGCATTAATTAAAATATAATATTTATGCGTATTTGACGACCGGGCAACGCTGGGCGGCCTGCTAGTGTTTATATTATTCTCTGCATAGAATTCACTTCCCGACTAGTTGAACGACCTTTATAAATTTTGGGGTACAACTGCAAGATGTAAGGGCAGGTAATGTGGTGTACATTTACACGACCTCTCATCTAGTCTAATCTCCCTCCACCCTTTTTCTCTCTTCTCCCCTCATTCATGCGACCTGTTGGGTGGTCTAATTTATAAAATGCCTCAAATCTACCATTCATTCTTTACAATGTCATCCATTCTCAAGTAATTAAGTGATTATATATATATATATAGTGGCCCCTTTACATATAAAATTAATTCGTTCCCAGATGAAGCTCGTACCTCGAATTTCTCATATCTCAATGAATTTTCCCATAAGAAATTAACTGAAAACTAACTAATCCATTCCCAGGTCTCAAAATCATCCAAGTTAATCCTAACTAACTATAAAACACATTTTCCTCATTATTAAAAACACATTCAAATAGTAATTAAACATACAAAAAAAAACAGTAATAAGATAAATAAGATGATATTAAGGAAATAAAATGTGAATTTATTATGAACATTTACAATAACTGGAAGACAGCTAACGAATGTGAATGCGTGGTGGTGGAGGAGTGAGGGAGAGAGTGAGGAAGCGCGAGAGACCGTATATATATATATACGTTCTTGCTATTCTCTTCTAATGAGAAGCATTATCCTTTGAAACAAATAAAATCAAAGTTACCTATGAAGCCCTTCGTCCTAAGAGATAATTGTCAGATAAAAACTTCATAATGCCCATGTAAAAATTCTCAAACAAGTATCAGAATCGTCATGGGCGATATAGAGGAAAGCCAAAACTTGAAACGAAAAATAATTCAGAAGTCAAATGTCAAGAGAAAATTCGCATGCATATAAAAACTATTCAAAAATCGAAGCAAACCTGTGTCAAGATAATTACCAAATTATTTGATAATTTCTTAAAATTATCTTATTTTTAAGACATAAGATTGATGAAAACAAAAGTCGCCTTACAAAAACTAAAGCAATGTTTAATAAAATCAGCTTAATCTGTAAATTAAACAAAAAAAACAAAAAAAAATATTTCGTTTTTGACGTTTTGAGATGAGGATTGATTATATTGTTTGGGTGCTTTGGACTATTGTTCTCATATTGAGTGTTATTTTTCACAATGTTTTGCAAGGACCCGTGATGCAGTGGATAAAGTACTTGGTAAAATTCAGTTATAAATCTAGGCTCTTCTGCAGGCTGAAGGATCAATCTTCAGTGTGTGTGACACTCAAAATATAATTATAAATTACTTAGGACTTCAACCTAGCCATCGCTGACAGAACAAGAGCATGCTACCTCCTTTGATTAAATAAACGGTTCCATTTGAAATTCTGTGCAGATTCCAGAATCAGACAAGTTACACCTGAAGAAGATCGGAGGTTACATTGACGGAAACCTTGTGAAAATAACACTCAAGATAACAGTAGTCTGAAGGATGCAAATAATACAAAAAACAAACAAACAAGTAGCAGTAGCTTAATCTATCTCCTCAACTCTACATATCAAAGTTAAGCGAAACATAGCCAGTAATAGACTCTTCCACCCCTAAAAAAAAACAAAACAAAAAAAAAGAAGCAATATCTTAAACTTTGCATTCTCTTTCTACTTTCTTGATCCACTCAAGATTTGGGCCAAATTATCTCTCATACAATATCGGAATCTGTTGATGCCACTGAACCTGTCACATCCCATCATCAAACAAGCAGTGGTTTCTTCAGATCAAACATTTTGTAACCTTCCTTTGCAATAAATTCTCGGCTCCAGCAGACACGTCGAAAAGATTTAGAAAATAAACCCAATCATTTGTATGTTCTGCCCACAGATTGTGGCTACTTTCACATAACCTGAGCAACAGCAGACTGGAAACGATAAGACTAACACTTTACATTGATAAATGCATCATGATATTACAACATAACATTGGCCAATAGCACAATAATTTATCGTTCGCTTTCATATATATATATATATATATATATCTTATATATAATGCAATGTTTGAATGTACCCTTATTTCTTTGACCGAAATAACTTTTTTTAACAAAAGGCGGATAGAACTATCTGTTTTTTCAGAATTATATATCAAATAATTCTAAGTGTTTTGTTTGTGTGTTTTTTTTTAATTTACAATCGATTTTTATACCTAATCGATGCACTTTTATTGTAACTGATCGGCAACATATTTTTTTATGTGCTTCCTCATTTATTTGTTCCTATGACGGTACCAGACAATGCATGGGTCCAAGTGGTTGAAATGTAACGCCACGTCAATATTTACTAATTTTGACTGGCATTTACATTTGATCAGGTTGTTTTGTTTTACGGCATATCAATCCTTTATAGGCTATTTGATACCGAATCCAGTTATTTTGGAAAAACGCTTTCATGTTTTTTCCTCTTCTCTTTGCAAACCTCAATCATGTTCTGCAAAGTCAAAAATTTTCTTCTACACTACAATCAAACTAAACATTATGAATAGATATTTGACATGCAAAGAACTGAAAATAAATGGTCCCAAATAGTAGCTCCTTATGTCCAAGTGGCGATATGTCTTGTTAGGCGTGAACGTGAGTAAGAAAAAAAAAAAAAAAAAAACTATTTTCAAAATTACTGGAATCATAATAACCCAAAAATGGTTGATATGTCATAAAAGAAAAACAACCAAACCATTAGTAGTAGTTTTCCAGACACATCTCTAGCTGTTTAAAAACCCTTTATGAAATTCTGAAACTGGCTTTTTGGTGATTTTATAAATGTAAATAAAAAACAAGAAAATGTTTTCATAATGCTTTAGCAACAATTCGTGTTTTCAGTAAAACCTAAAAATTAAAATATTAAAACTGCAACTGCTGCCTCGTCAAAGACAGATGCAGACAAATTCTGCAAGCACATAAACCTATGAAAAAAAGGAATCCTTTAGTTTTCCCAACTGAAGAGAATAAAATTTTTTATAAAGATTCTTATGAATAAAACTGCCTGCTGTACTCAAAGAATGCAGTTGTTGCATTTGTAGAGTGATTTCGTTTGAAAAAAAATCTGACAATATTTTATTTTATTAATTTCTCAGTAAACTTTTCATTCTTCAAGCAAAATTTATATTTTGCATATATACACACACACACACACACACACATACACACATAACATGCAAATATTTGTTATTTATATAATATTGCGTTGTAATTTGGTTCATACGTGTTTTATTTTAAAATTTTAATGCTTATATCACAGAAAATAACTTTGACTTTCATTATATATATATATATATATATATATATATATATATAGAGAGAGAGAGAGAGAGAGAGAGAGAGGGGATACTCTTTTTTTTTCACTTCAAATAAGGCATAGTGCTACTTGGATGATGCACCTACTATTTTAGATAGTGTCCAAAACGAGACTATGGGGAGTTGGGCAGCGAGATGGTTGTTCACATTACATTTAAACTTCTGTAGGTTAGTACAATGAAAGAAGTAGGAAACAAGAACAGAATTCCAAAGTCTAGCAAAGAAGAAACTATCAGATTAGAAAGCTTTCAGACAACAGTGAAGGGGGAGATTTTGCTGCTTGTCAATTTAGTTGGAAGTCGAGGAAGCATAAGTCCTATGTTTACCAGAGCACATTCTATTAAAGTACATGTAAAACAGGCACAGGGACGCAACATTGCGATGATGGGACAAAGTTGGAGCTTGGCCAATAGTATGGGGCCTATAAGGTTGAAGACTATTTTTTGGACGACCCTATGTAAGAAACTACTGATAGATGCACCAGCCTAGGTGTGGTAACAATAATAAATCTATAACTAGCTGTGCCTACCTGGCATTTCTAGTGTTTTATTATTTCTGTGTATTTTTTGTTTGTTTTTTTCAAACTATGTTGTTCTTTTCTTAACAATTTAATGTTTTAATAATTAAACTTAGATTGGAGCTGGGCTAACAGTGCAGGACCTATTAGATTTGAGATTATTTTTTAGACTCTATCCAAGACTGAGATGCACCAGCCCAGATGTGGCAACAATATTCTATACACGGGGGAATGATGGCTTTGTAGAGACAGAATACTGGCAGGTTGAGAAGTTTTCTAGCATGGTATAGAGAACCCACCTTCTTTGCAGCAACCTTGGCAATGTAAGTAGCTGTGTCTGTATTAATTTGACAGAGCTGTTTTGAAATGAAGAAACCCGAGTTTCATATAATAAAATACCAACATTTTCTCTTTTATTAAATCAACTTTATTTAACAGAATAGTAACACAAGAAAGATAAGTTGACTCAGCTGGCATGTATCAGATAAATTTAATTAAGTTCAGCTCTTTAGATCTTGAATAGAAATTGGTATCTTACCAAGCTATGATGAGAGACAAGAAAGGCAATACAGTGTCTTGTCAGGTCGGCATCTTGGATGAAACTAATCATATTTACACGCCAAACTGTCTGGGAGGAAAACGGGGAAGGTGGATATGCACACCGCGTTCCCAACACTCACGTCGCAGTGCAAGTCTAGGCATAATACTGCATATATGAGGGAATGCAATGGAATAGATGTCAATCATTAAACTGTGACAGATGCGTTTATGCGTCTTTTCTGGTTTTGAAATTGATAAAATGTAACGGAATGGTTTTTACATGTAAAGAATTCTTTCTTTTTATTTTTACAGATATACTAGCAGGCCACCTGGCGTTGCCCGGTCTTAAGATACGCTTAAATATGATATTTTAATTCGTACAGATTACATATTTATTATTACAGACAATTCTCTATTGATTATTACATTGAACCTAATATATAGTAGTGAGGTCAAAACTAAATATATATATATATATATATATATATATATATATATATATATATATACCTCTTGAGTACCATCAGCTAGAATCGAAACCAAAACATACAACTCTCCACCCTCATATATATATATGTATATATATATATATTAATCTGTCACCCCTTTTTTAAAAGATGGAATTGCTCGATCGTATCGTTGAAGACAAGATTCAAACAAGCAAGCACGACCGGACGGTCCAAAGAGTTTTATAATTACATAGATTGTGGCCTTGCAGGCTGGTAATAATCAAACAAACACAGTGATATAAGTAAAAAAAAGTGTATTATGCTTCTGAATTTTTTTGATGAGGATTGATTATTCGTATTATTTGGATTCTTTGGACTACTGTTCTCATCTTGAGCGTTATTTCACAATGTTTCAGTCAATGTAACCTCCGAGCTTTTTGAAGTGCATCTTGTCAAATTCAAGAATCTGCACGGAATGTCGAACAGAACCTTTTATTTAATCCACGAAGATTAGCATATTCTTATTCCGCCAGTCATTAGTAGAAGTCCTAAGTAATTCACTTTTGTACTTTGAGTGCCGCTCACACTGAGGATTGAACCTTCAACCTCCAAAAGAGTGTAACCTTACAATTGAATTTTACCAAATACTTTATTCACTATGTCATGGGTCCTTTTGAAAAAATGCATTAACAAAAATATGTTATAAAAATACATGTCATGATTGTACGGGCATTAAACTGCCATGAATTGCTACCCACAACATGTTAGATGTTACTGTATTTATTATGTCTGCGTAAGTTCATTATTCCTGAAACAGGTAGATCAGTATGGTTTAAACGGCATAATCGCGTTGACACACTGATTCTTATCAGATCACCAAAGTTAAGAAATATTGAGCCTGGTGAGTACCAGATGGGTGACCATTTGGAAATTCTAGGTGCTTTATGTGCTCTCCGCTTATCTCCAGTCGTCCTGTACAAACTCTTCACTTGCCACTGGTATTCAACAATGTTGACTCAGGAGAGGTGTGGTTGGAGATTGCGCGCCTCCTGCCACAAAAAATTTTACATGCAGGAACCCCTTCATGAGTATCCATATTCTGTCAAAGACTGGGGGAGCCTTAAACTATAAGGGCGAATTGCATGTTAATTAGTGTAAAAAGGGAGAAGAAAATGAATAGATACGAGCTTTTAAGTGTGTGAACTTTTTTGCATGTTGGGCACTCGATTTTCATTGGAAAACAGAACTTGTGATTGCAGTTAGATTTGTTTTTATAGATGCCATTCACTTGTATGTGATGAGGATTATAACGGCCTTTTTAAGAAAAACGAGTTGAGGAAGACAAGTGAATTATTGGCAGCAGAGAGAGAAGATTGGAGATGTGATCATTGCAATGTTGTAGAAGTTTCGTTAATTTTCTAACGGGATTAAGCTTACTCTATAATAAGATGATTAAAATGTATCCAACAACAAATTATAGTTAACTAATAGCATGTTCTTTTTCAAAATTAATATGCAAATATCACAAAGTTTCATTGGATGTCCTACTGGCTTGGCAAGTTGAGAACAGATTCAAACATTTCCTCGAAAATGGATGATGGATAGAGAGTGAGAGAAATGGAGATTATATATATATATATATATATATATATATATATAGAGAGAGAGAGAGAGAGAGAGAGAAAGAAAAAGAGAGAGAGAAAAAGAGAGAGAGAAAGAGAGAGAGAAAGATAAATGGATACAGAGAAAGAGATACAGAGAAAGAGAGAGAGGAAAAATGGATATGGAATGATAAAAAAATGGAAAGAGAGAAAGAGAGAGAGAGAGAGAGACAGACAGACACACACACAAAGAGAAAGATAGAAATAGACCGAGAGAGACAGAGATAGAAGTAGAAACGGAGAAATAGAGACAGATATATATATATATATATATATATATATATATATATATATATATATATATATATATATAGAGAGAGAGAGAGAGAGAGAGAGAGAGAGAGAAAGAAAGTGATACAGAAAGATGGAGTTAATAATGCTACACAGTTTGTCCCAGATTAAAGGTCAAATAAAATTGAACTTTAAAGCTTTTCTTCTGTTTTCCAAAAAAAATCAGGTAAAACAAATGTAATCAATAGAAATGATGTTAACCATTTCCTCTTTACTCACCCAAATGAGGAGAGAAAGCGTGTGTTCCTGCGACAGAAACTCTTACAAATATTAAAAACTCGTCAATCCTCCGAACCTTTGCAAGATTGTCAAACAACTGTGAACCGCTGAATGAACTACAACCATAACAAGTGGTAATAGCTGCAGACTAATAAACTGTTAATTGACTTAGAGAGGGAAAAGCATGAAATGCAACCATATTCTGTTGGCTTGGAAAATATGTGTCAGTGACTTGGTATTAAAACGATTAGCAATAAATACCTTTTCTTTCAACAGAAATAAAAACTTGTCGAATTTCTTTTTTGTTTCTTTACGACATTTATATTCACAACGTAGGGTGCATGTTAAAATATAGCAACTATGTTATAGAAAGGCAACAACTTCAAATGAAAACGATATATAAGAACGATATATATATTTCCCCAAAACCTTTGGCCTTGAAGAAGAGACTAAAACTTGCTGCTATGGTTTCTGAAATAACAGCAAGGGGAGGCTTGATTCCAAATATTTCTCATATGTTATATCTCCCCTCTTTTCGAAATAGAGTACGATTATAAATATCTCCAGTATCAAATAATCCTTATACACTGTGAAATTTACTTCATGTATGAAAACCAAAGAGGGGAGAATTAACATATGAGAAATATTTGGAATCAAGTCTCCTCTTGCTATTATTTCAGATCAATTGAAACCATAGCAGAAAGTTTATATCTCTCCTCCATCAAGGCCAGAGATTTGGGGGAAATATCAGATATTTTGTAATTTATATGCAAAACTAGGAAAACAAGTGACTGATTGAAACATTTTATGGCTGTAAAAAGTGCCAAAAATAGGCTCTGGATCATGGATGATCCTATTAATGTGCGACCTTAAAGGCAAATGTCACACAGCCCACTACATAACTACATAGCTCACTACACTACAGGTCATTCCCTTTCACACGCGTCTGCATTTGTTAAATTCTGATCAATTGTCGCTGAAGTTTGGAACTTATAAAATTGCCAAAAAAGATACATTATATATATATATATATATATACACACACAGGTAGCCAAATTGAATATTGAAATGCTCATATCTTTGGTTCTTTGGGACGAAACTACATGAAAATTTGCAGGCTTTTTGAAGATTATAATACTATTCTATGGTTAAAATTTTATGATACTTGGTAAGAAAGAACCTATATTATCAAACTAATAAAATATGCCCAAATTTGCCTACATTTGTATATATAGTGTCATGGCAAGCCAGCTTCAGTTTTGCTGCTTTCGATTGAATTTTGCCAAGTTGTCTTCCCCTGTGGCTTTACCAGGCCACCAATATATTATTATTATTATTATAGATTAAATGAAAAATCCTTTATATATTTGATTTCTTTACGCGCATGCCTAAAGAAATCAAAACACAGCCATGAAAAAAAAATTTTTTTTTAATCAACAATTTTTTGCATTTAAAATATGCAAACAAAAAATAAACTGTAAATAACTTTTGCTATTTTTTTTTTTTTACGTCGGCATTTTACGAGTTTTATTCGTATTTTTCATTGTAAGTTGGAATCGTTTTTAAACAAAAAGTAAAAATGTTTTTCTAATGTAAAAAAAAAACAAAAAACAAAACTACTTGATCAATTTACATATTTTTAAAAATATTTGGTATTTTTTACGACCTAACCCAGTGTAGTTTACCCCCTAAAAAGAAATCAAAGTCTATTTTTTTGGCTAATACGTTTTAACAACCTTTAAAAATAATTAAAAAAGAAGGAATTTTTAATAAAATAATAAAAAATTAACATTTTAGAGTGGGGGATCATTTTCCTAAATAAATTTAACGTGAAACGAGCACCCACTTCTTTGGTAACGTAGCGGTAAACGAGACATGTAATCGTTAGCATTTTTTCAAGTTTGCTGGCGGAGAGGAGGGGGCAAAAAGAGGGAATGGGTTGAGGTGGGTTATAAGTTCCAGACATTTTAAAAATACGTAAAAAACACTTCAAAACGTGTGTGGGGGGGAGTTCTTTTTTAAGATTTGTTTTGAAAAGGTGTCAGCGTTAAATATTAATTATTATTTCATGATATTTTTAAGGCTGTAAACACACACAAAAATCTAGGATGACCATGTACAATGCACACTCCCTTCTTGTATTTTTTTCATCTTTCTTTAATTTTTTTTAACGGATTATACCTCTCTTATATAAAGGATTTTTCATTTAATCTATCAGCAATAATGGTAAGACCTTACTATCCAATGTATTCCATATTGTTTTCACCGGTTGCCATGTTTGTTTTTGTGTGCACGTGCATTCGATTTTTGTGTATTTATACATTAATTCTGTATAGTCACTTGCACTTTTATACATTAAATCTGTATCCTCAATACTCCATAGCTAGCTATAAAATATATCGACCCAACAGGTCATGGGTAGTCTAGTATATTATAAATATTAATTACTTTTTATAGCTACAGACACTAGTGTTCCATGCTTTCACAATCATCAGTGTAGAACGTGATAATTATTGTTGGTTGGGAGATTCAAACCCAGTTACAAAGTCAACTTTTGATTCCATTAACTAGGACATTATTCCAAACCAGCAGCAATTAATACGAGAATTAAGGGAAATTAAACACCTATAAATGCCGTATGCAGGCATAACATAGTAAAGCAGTCAAAGAGCATTTTAATGACAAAGTTGGAATGTTGCATATCGCTAGTTGATCGTCTTTCGTTACTTCCCCGGACAAGACTCAAGTTTAATAATCTTAAAGTGGCTATAATTTTGTATGTGTGCGGATATATATATATATATATATATATATATATATATATATATATATACACACAGGTTTTGTGAATATGGATGCTTTTGCAAATATTTTCTACTCTGTATATACCAATCTTTTTTTAAATTTTTCTTCAGTGAGAACTTTCTGTTTTTCTGATGAGTCCACAAGGGGTGATACATGGTGATATACAAGTATTGATTGTTTCCAGTGAATGAAACAGATCTGAAAAATGTACCAAAGTTTTTCATTGGAAAAAATGATTGGTAAGATGACTAAAACTATGGAATATAGAAAATTTGTTTGTATATATATATATATATATATATATATATATATATATATATATATACATACACAGTCATTTTTTGTAATTTGAATTCTCATATTTCATCATATTATATTATGTAAATAGCAATTTTTTTTTGTTTTATTTTAATGTTTACTATTATTATTGTGTTTTGCTATCTTTTTCGATAAACAAAAAAAAAAAAAAGAAAAAAAAAATGAAAATCCCAAAACACAGAATTACATTATTAAATTTTATAGATGATATTGTAGTGCAATTGACTTTTAATCATCATTTAGACTATGAATGTATCTGTCGTAGTTTCGTTACACCCACAGTGCATGGATCATTTCCATTTATTTTATTTTTCATATTACCACTTAGGATTAATGTGTTAGCGTTAATAAAGGGCATACATTTTACTTTGTATTGTTTTCATTCACCAATTTATTATTCCTTACTTACGATGTGTGCCTTCCTTCAAGAAAATCTTCCTCCTGTATATAAGCAAAGTTAATCAGAGTCAAAACTTCCTTAATCTTCAATATTCTTACAAATTATTCAGTATATCATTGCCCCAAATTAATTTCTTTTATGATTAATTACCGATAATGTTTGAAGGTCATGGTTAGATGACCACACGAGAAAAAACAATCAATATAGGCATTAAAATGGTTTTATGTTGTTGTTTTTGTTAAATATTATTCATTTATAATTATTATTAATAAATATTATTAAATGGGGAATCATTTGGAGTGAAAATTAGAGTTTTGTCTTAGATAAACACGATATCAGGTCAAATTCAATGGCAATTTTGTTTTGATTTAGCTTATTCACATTATGTTGGCAAATTTCAACTGTCCTTTTCTCAATTTTACATGCATAATACTGAATGGATTTTAAATCGAAATGATTGCTTATTTACTAAAATATAACAAAAACGTAATCATTTGTAACTTACAAGTTTTTCTCTCACCCTCTGGCCGCAGCCATTAACATTTACCCAGGAACCTTAATTTTAGATTTTTTTTTTTTTTACCGTTACCTTTTTTAGGGTTTATTAACAGTCAATTTCGTCTGTTTTTTGACATAAACACTTGCATTTTGTTTTATTTTGATACTTAATTAGGCGTTAAATTTCCAAGTGTTTATTTTTATATCTGTTTTTGTTACGATACAGTTGGTTGGGTGTAACCTTCGTATTTGGATCTGTAAATCAAGGCATTTAGTCACAAAATATACGACAAATTCTTATTTTACCATTTCTCAACTTTATTTCACATGTAAATTCAATAGATAAAAAAAAGGTTTTAGTAAAGAAGTCATTGAATGTTCGTGTGTCTTCACGAGGAAAGTGTTAGGATTAAAGACATTAAGACAAAAACAAAATGTCATCGTAAATCGATAACTCTGGACAAGGAAATGTGATTATAATTTTGTAAGAAGAGAGTGTCATTTTAACCATACATATGCAGGTAAGAGTATCGAACTAGTTAGCGAGACTGGGAATTTTCATATTATAGTAGGATACGGCATTAAAAAATAGTAACAAAATATAGTACAGTATATAATACACATGTATATAATCAAATAACATTATAAATAACACCGTAAGACGGAGCAAATACTGTAACCAGGGATCGGAAAAAAACATCGTATTCCACATCATAAACTGAAAAAAAAAAAAAAAAAAAAAAAAACGTATCCTAGGCCACCGTATCCCGGTGTTCTACTGTATTATTATTAGGAAGTAAATCCATATTCAGAGATGTTGCCATCTTTTGAAGTTAAGTCCATGTGCCGATCGTTTGGGCGCTAATAAAAAGTGTGTTGGTTGTTCAGAGTGACGAAGGTTCGTTAGGTAACTTGGTCTTCTCGTCGGCTCATTGATTGAAAAGCGCTGATGCTTTGTCTAAATGAAATTTATCAACAGGTGTTCGGCTACAGGAGAGATTGTATCTGATTGGTTAAATCCTGATACAGGGAACTAATCGAAATTGAGTATTTGCTCGAATAGTACCAAGTATTTAAGTCAAGCAAATATTGAATTTCATACATCGATATTCCCATACTACTATTACAGACCTACGAAATTCAATAAATCGTTCACCATCAAATGTCCGTATTCGTCTTCCAACAGTCAAAAACAATAAAATGCAACAATCGCAATTATAATTTAAAGGAAGCGGGCAAGAATAAAAACAATTGCAAATTTAATACATGTGCAGATTACATCAAATATGTGCCGATTACAAAAAGTAAATCTGTCAGTGTTTATAATAAGTTGTTCGTTTCCGGAGAGTAATTTTCATTTTGTGACGTTGCCTTTCAGTGTCGCCGTACCTCATTACCAGATTTTACTCAGTTATATCAGCAATTGCGTGGCTTGAAATGTGAACTTTCATTGGCTGATAAGAATTTGATGTCATGTTTAATTACAGCCTTTTTGATTGGTTGATTTAAATTTGAACCCCGCGCATCGGATGTTCAAACCGATAAACTTCAGTACACATATTTTTCTTAGAGGATGAATGGGTTTTTTAGTCTCTCCTTTCATGCGCGGACTCATTAATTTAAGGGCGACTGAAGCCTTTTCTTCTCTCCTCTGAGAGATTATTTTACCTAACTAATTAGGTTTCATTCCTTGGCATAATATCGCCTCCTTTAAATCGGCTAATAATGTTGATATCGTTATTACTATTCGGCAGAACCAACCGCCAATTCTATTAGAATCATAAATAAATAAATCCTTTTTACCAAGAACATTTAAACTCTACTCAGTAGAGAATTAACTAACACTTCTTACGAAGCATCAACTACCAGACTCAGTCGAGATGCAAAATGACACAATGATTTTGCAACCAAACAGAAAGACGACTGGTTCTTGTCATGCCTGGTAAGTTTGCCTTTCATTCGTTTTGTCAATTTCTTCTTTGCCAGTTAGTTCTAAATTATGTGAGATTAAATTTCTCATAAATTTATTTCTATTTCGGACTATTATTCTCATCTTTATTGGTTGTTGTTTTTCACGACGTTTCGGCCAACTATTCCTTTGGCCTTCGTCAGGTGGTAACCGCGATGGATAGGAACTTCGAATCTCCTAACTGTATTCTCAGTAATCACTGCCATCCGTAGTTGTTGTCGTCTCACCACGTTTTGACCAAGTAAAACTCTGGCACGCTTTGGGTAGGATTGAAACTGCTATCTTCAGACAATGTCCATCTGGAACCGTAGTTTACTTGGCCAAAACATGGTGAGACGACAACAACTACGGATGGCAGTGATTGCTGAGAATGCAGTTAGGAGATATTGAAAGTTCCTATCCGTCGCGGTTACCACCTGACGAAGGTCAGAGGAATAGTTGGTCGAAACGTCGTTAAAAACAACAACCAATAAAGATGAAAACAACTAATAAAGATGAGAATAATAGTCCGAAATAAAAAATAAATTAATATATATAATGCTCATCTCCAAAATGAATTCCAATTAAGGAATAATATATAAATTTCTCATAGTTAATATTATCCGTCATGGGACCCGACTGTGCAAGCACCAATAACGATAATGAAAATGTCACTGCATAAACAGCAAGTACTTTTTTAGTACGACAAACGTAAAATTAATTTTAAATATGTTAAGCTCGTTCGGATTTTTCCGGAGTAAAATCAATATTTTCAATTGATTTTCCATTGAATACTCTCGTCACCACACACACACAAATTCGATTTTACTTGTGTGTGTGTGTGTGTGTGTGTGTGTGTGTGTGTGTGTGTGTGTGTGAACACACTGGAAAACTAGACGAAAAAAATTTTTCTTTTAGAATTTAGACAACATTAATTTAACGTAAAATAATCCCCCATTTTTCAGCTATTCTAGTTTTCAGGATAGTTAACTACCACTGAGCTTAATTCCGAGTGGCAAATTCGTAAAATTACGTCATTGTCTAAACAAGTAAACCCCACAAGAAAATGCACAAAAGTTAAGTCCATAGCAAAGAAAAAAAAAAAAAAAGAAAGAAAAAAAAGTTAACTTCCCTAAAACGGTAGAATCATTTTTTACGTTAAACTTATGTGCGAAACTGACTCTAAAATATATTTTTCTTGCTTTCACCAACTTTTTCCGGGTGTTTACACATAATCGCCTAAAGAATCTTTTTTGAAAAAAAGTGCAAATCTGACTATATTTTTAATTATTTTTCTCAGATTTCTTCACCTGATTAATGCTGGATAAATATTAGTTATATTATAAACGATAAATAAGGTGGCAGTATGGCAGGTTAAAAATATAGCCTGGATTGGATCAGTTGGCATTTATCAGTAGAGGTACCACAGACAATCAACAATAATAAAGTAACCCGCCCTTCCGGAAGGAGGTAGTAACGCATAAGAAAATGACACTATTGAACGGAACCATTGATTTTAATTTCAAACGCGCTATTGTTTTATCAAAGAACCAAATGTTGATTTTATGAAATTGTTTTTACATAATTATTAGTTATGAGTTAAAGTTAAATGTACAAAAATCAAGTATCATGGTTCAATTGTGCTCTAAAAAGAAACATCCGTTTCGAACGCGCCTCTGTCTTATAAAAGAATCTACAGTTGATTTTATAGACTGGCCCCTTCTGCTAGTGCGGTGCTAAAACTTCTCAAATACACTTGTGATTGTAGGACTATGTGAAGTAGTTACTAACTTGTAAGAGTGCGTCGGTGTTCAACTCATAATCGTGATCCACCATTTTTTTTTTTATACCGAGGTTGCAGGTGCAGAAATCTCTAGAAATCAAAAGTAGTAGAGTATCCATGGGGCCGTTAAAGGTAAATTTAACGTAATCTCTTATTTGCAAAAGGCTTCCATCAAACCACACCCTCACACATAATAAACTAAATAAAAATAAAAAAATGAATAACTTAAGAAAAAAAAACAAAAAAAAAAAAAACTTGACCAAGAACTCGAGATCGCTATAGTGAAATGAAACATTTATTTACGTGTTTAAGAAACATTAATACAAATAGTTCCAACAGTAAGGTTTTTTGCAACGAGTGTTCATCAGGCAGGCTTAGCTAAATGAGTGACCCATGAAAAGGGCATGAAGTTTAAGATTACTGATTTTCATGAATAGAGGAACACACGCGTTATTTAAGGGGGAAACAAAGTCATTAAACCATGAAAGCGGGATGCGTGTGTTTGTGTTCGTTGCATAAGAAGACAGTAGTTCGAAATAGCATTGTTGAAAAGAAGAAATAATTCTCGTTCGATGTGGTGATTTTTCACGATGGGTGTTGAAGAGAAAAACTGGTTAGATTTTGTCTGTAGCGCGCGTAAATTCCAGGCGAGGGATTTTAACGTCTTCCTTTTCAAGAAAACTGAATTAATTTTTGCGGATAAAATCTTATACACGGGTGTTCTGGAACATTTCAGTCTATTCGTTGTATCACGGCATGTGGAGTGCAACAGCCTCTTTATCGCATGTGTGCAGATGGGCAAATTATGACGTTGTAATCCTGCGTGTTCTGATATCTGTGGGCGTTAAAACGGTGATTGCTATGAAAATGTCTCTGGCGAAGATTGATTGTATAAAACCGTTAAGTTTGGTGAAAATCGGACTTCCTTCTTTTATCGGGTTTTCTGGATTATCGATTTTCAATACAAAACCTATATAAGACATCAAGTAACTTCGTGTGAAATTAAAAAAAAATGGCCCAGCTGTTTCTGGGTTCATGGGGAACAAACTTACATATACAAAGTCCCTTTTATCTCCTAAATAATATGACTGCAGAAATTCCTATCTGGACCAAAGTATCGTAGGTTTGCAACAACAGATGACACATACAAATTCAATACATCTACACTAATAGCCGCTATCTTATGTAGCTTTTGACCACTATTTTAGGCAAATTTAGTCGTGAATAAAATGCTACATTGCATCCGATGAGCAGCAACACCACAATCGTACCATCTTTAGAGGAAGGAGTCCCTATTTTTTTCTCTAAATATTTATTCCTCCCATTGCTACTAGTTGTCACTAGAACTAATTCTACATTTTTTTTACAGAATCTGTGATTACACCGATCGTAACACCTCATAGATACTAAGTATCGAGCATAATAATTCCAATTTCCTATTCATAAATAATAACAGCTTCTCTCCAAAGTCTGTCCATTCTGATTGGCTGAGACCTGATTATTCTCATATTCCAGAATCGATTTATTCGCTTTAAAAGTGAACGCTTACAAACATTAAAATATGCCATCACTAGCAGGCACGTAACCTTCAAAACAACTACCCAAATACATAAGTTCATTTGTTAATTGTTTCATCACGATGACGACAACTTCTTTGTCTATGTGTACATTGGTTATTTTCCAAACAGTCGCATTGCATATACATTTATATTTTGACAAGTTTGGCTCCCAAATATTCCCGTCTTTTATATTAAAACTAGCCTGGGTGCTCGGCGTTGCCTGGGTGTGTGTAAGGATGTTGGTTGAGCAAAAAAAAAAAAAAAAAAAATGTAGCAGGCAGGCTCGAACCCATAATGCACAAGAGGAAAAGGAGGTTGAAAAGAGCAAACAGTCTTATTGATGCACCCACTGTGATTGTGACGTTATGGGCGGTCGAAATAATGTCTTTTATGCAACATCGTTGATGCGAGGTTTGAATGAAGACGAGAAAAGTGACCTCCTCCTTGTAAAAAACGTTCCAGTTATCGGTGAAAGAATTAATGTTTTGGGCCAATTTTTGAATATCTGTTGTCTGAGACATCGAGCTTTAAAATGATACTGATTTTGTCACATTCCGATGCACCTGTCGAAAGTTTTTGTGAGACATACAAACACACACACACACACACACATTTTGTCTTTTATTTATTATACTAGCCCGGGTGTTTGGAAGTGTGTGTGTGTGTTGGGAGGATAGATCAAAACAAATATGATAAAATAAAAAAAAATGATAACAAAAAAAAAAAACGGGAATAGGAAAGCAAAAAAAAAAGTTTTGGTAGGTAGGTAGGATCGAGCCAGAAGCCTTGAGGCGAAGGTGGAAAATAAAGTTTGAAAAAAAAAACCTGACATGTTACCGCTCGGCCAGCAAGGGAGAGTAACAGAAAAAAACATTTGAATTAAAGATTAAAAACTCAATTACGTGTGTTAATTTAATGAGGTCAAATAGAAATCCCGCAGTTAACTTTTACTGCGAGGCTGTTTTTTTTTTTTTTGGTTTGTTTACCCAACTTTGGCTGATTTTGTTTCCCCAAGATGTTGGTAAAAAGGGGATTGTCCAAATTGAATAGCAATTGTTTGATATAAGGGGTTTCCCCCACATTGATCAAAGCTGCATTGCTTTCTGGACATTCCTGGCACAAAAGCCGGAAACACTGCCTTCGTTTCAGATTAGTTTTGCTTTTATAAGAAAAAGCCAAACAAACATGAGGGGAGCCGAAATAGTAAGAATTTTGTAAAAGTCAATGTAAATAAATCTAGACACGATGCGCGTTTGCAAATTGTAGATATTACAATCTACACGGTATATAAAAAATTGCAAGAAATAGTAACTCGACGGAGACCCCACCCCTTAAAAAAAAACCTTTGCTGGATATACAAAAAATGTGCACACACATTTTGCCTTTTGTATATATAGACTAGCCTGGGTGCCTGGCGTTGCCCAAGTGTTCAGCAAAAAAAAAGTGGTAGTAGGCAGGCAGGCTCAAACCCGTATCTTGAAGGTGGAAAAGAAAGTTAAAAACTTAACATGTTAGCTGTAGCGCCCATCACCAAACTGGAAGTGACATAGCTATAAATTAAGACTAGACAATCGAAAAGAGACGATGACTTTCAAAAATATTAGTGAAAAAAGCGACCCCTCCCTGTAGAAAAGTGCCCAGTTGAAGGTGAAGGAATTAATGTTTTTGCCCAATTTTTCGATATTTGTCATCCAAAACGATACTGATCTTGTGAAAATCCATTGCCTCTGTTGAAAGTTTTTGTGAGATATACAAACACATTTAAACAGACAGGTGAGATTTATAATATAGATAGATAAATCTCACCTGTCTGTTAATGTATATCTCGCTAAAACTTTTGATACATGCGACCAACAATGATAAAACTGGTATCGTTTGAAAGCTCAGTCTCTCGGCCAACAAATATTCAAAAATTGGCCAAAAACATTCATTCTTCCATCGTCAACTGGGCCGTTTTTTTACAATGAGGACTCACTTTTTTCATTGACATTTTTGCAAAGTCATCATATGCTGTGCAATGACTAACCTTAATTTGAATGGTGGCAAGGTCTTATGTCATGCTAGGCACAGCGACAAAACGGTTTGCTTTTTTTTTTTTCTCACTTCCTTTTCCTCTTAGAGTTACAGGTTCGAGCCTGCCTGCTTGCTGCTTCTTTTTTTTTGTGTGCTAGGGCGGGTACTTGTTGCTATTTACATTCTTTGAGGGTTTTTACATTTTCTTTAGGGCTCCATTGAGCAATACCCTTACTTTAAAACCTCTCTACACATGGGCAACACCGGGTTCCCCCGCTAGTATTATATATTCCTCATCACAAAAAAAAGAAAATACAAACAAAAACAATAAACAAAATATGAAAGTGTATCTTAATTATTTTATCATGATGACGACGACCACGCCATAAAACTCGTGTCTAAATTGAAAAGATTAGCATTCTTCCACCGGGCAACGCTGGTACACGGGTCATGCTAGTATAATGATATATAGATAGATAATTTATGAAATATTTAATGTTTTTTTTTCTTTTAGGAAAATAGAATAACTTTATCTAACACTATTTGCTACAGGCGTCAAGTCACCTGTTCTGATTCACTGAATGTACTAAGAAATACGTAACAAAACTGAGGACTAGTGTGTAATAACCCATTCCAAGAAAGTTTGGACTCTGGTACAGTTGTTGATGTGCACAAGGAGGTCTTTACGGGAACCCAGCCACATGTTGCTGTGACTAATTGTCAGGGGAGGGGGAACGACAACAATAACAATAAACCACGACAATGTTTTTCATCAGCTCTAATTCTAAGTCCGGGTAGCAATATAGGGGGGGGGACAAAAAATTGCTTGCACAAAGTAACCGGGGGGGGGGCATTAAAATTATAGTTTAAAGAACCATTAAAAGTCAATTTCACCTCGACCTTGTGTCACAACCACTGTTTATTCATTTTGATGGCAAAAAAAGTAAAAACGAATAAAATGTTTGGCGGACCGGACCTGTACGAGAGTGCCCACCCCTAAAAATGTGCGTTTTACACATTAAAAAAAAAAAAAAAATTCCGACGATTATCATATAGATTACAGACTTAAATGTCATTAAAAAAAAAAAAATTCATGACTTTAAAGAACGGGGTTCACTTTCTCGTTATAACGTTCTACTTAGTTGCTACCTGACTTACTGTCCATTTCTTTGCCGATGTGTCACGTGATTAGAACGTTATAGTGAGAAAGTGACCCCCTTAAAAGTCATTAAATGTATTTTTTTTCCTGCTAATATGGTACTCAAGTCTATCTATGATAATCGTCGAAAAAAACAAACAAACAAAAAAACAACTTTTTTTTGAAAAAAGTGAAAAACACGGATCTTTAGGCGGTAACAAACGTTTAAAAAGATGCGAATAAAGAAAGGATAAAAGACAAAATAAAACCAAATGAAATTGAAAATTTTCTTAAAAATGAAATGATAAAATCAAATGAAAAAAGAAAAAAATGAAATGATTTTTTTTTAATGCATTAAATTGAAAATTACATACACACACACTTTATATATATATGTTTCAACCTAAAGTACACATCTGTCTATTTTTCTACCGGATCATTTTTCGTAATTTTTGGAATTTATACTAATTTCACCGTAAATACAAAATAATGTTTTCACCTAAAGTCAACAATATAAACAAAGTACACCGTATTATTTCTCGCTCACAGTGAGAAATGTGATGAAAAGTCAGCGTCTCTGAGGAGGAGTTTACTGATCCGCAAAAAGTGCCTGGGCAGCCCAGTTGGCATTTCCCGGTAGGAGAGCCTTAGGCAATTAGCAATATACTAACTCCTTCTCAAATGTGAAAAGGTAAAGCCTGGGAGGGTGGACCTCCTGGAACTGCACAGGGCCAGCTTCCTACAATAATCAATAGGGCGAAGGAAGGTTACAAGAATGATCTGTTGATTCTGGTGCCGATGTAAAAAACAACAAAAAAAAAAAAAACAACGGCTTCCTTTATAAAAAGAAAATTAGGACCCTATTCTGGACAACTATGTGCGTGTGTGTTTTGTTTGTTTTTTTGTGTTTTTTGTTTGTGTTTTTTTTTGTTTTTTATTACATTTTGAATCGAGATATATCGGATAGAAATTTTTTTAATCACTCCTCTAACCTTTAACGAGCTTAAATGCATAGAAAAAAAAAGCGTAAAGATAGACTCAACAGATCGATTTTGTAAATGTTGTTTTAAGCTTTCAGTACTTTCTTAATTGTTGTCGAAATTGTAATATATCCAAAAATTACGAAAATTCATCGAGTAGAACATTGTATTTTTTGTAAGAACAAAAGTATCACTATCGGCTAAAACAAAACGCCAGCCATTACAGTGGCGAAAAGGGAGATAAGTATTCCCCTGTATTCGCAATCTTCAAGGTATTCACATATAGGGAAAATGCAATATCCCAATTTTCCGTAAAAACTACTTTAACTATAAATAATTTTTCTATTCAATGAATTTCCGTAATTTTTTAGTATATTACTATTTTCGACATGACAAGTAAGTACTGTTGTTTTATTTTAAAACAGCATATTTTTTTTAAAATCGATCTGTTGACCATCTTAAGCACCGAAAAGAAAACCGTTTAAGGCTCCCTTTAAGAAGCCACGAAAGCGATTCTTTAAATATATGAAAACAAATAACGAAATAAAATCAAACTGTGAAAGACGAAAAAAAAAAAAAAATTGCGATCATAAAAAGCAAAGACAAAGGGAGGAGTTAATGAAAAGGAGTTAATGTATATAATGATATTACTTACTTAGACATTTTTTAGTTTCACGGGAAGAAAAGAAAGAGTGGGGGAAAAATCAACACGGAACAATCCGGAAATCTCGGCAGTGTCCAAGGAAAGGACAGAAGAGTAAGTACAATCGGCTGAGTTTATTTTGTCCGTGTGTGGGGGGGGGGAGTAAAAGTAGTAGCAATATTACCCAACATTAGTGAACAGTTCACTTCAACAAGAAACTGACATTGATTTTGAATTGCTTTCGTTGGACTGACACTGCAATCTAGATAAAACATTTTTTTTTTTTTTTTTTTTACAAATATTTATCAGGTTAGAGATTTACGTTTTTAATATTCAAAACTAAACATGAGAAAAGTTTTATTTATTAAATAAAAATGATACCAGTTTAACTGAAGTACTACTTTACCTGACAATCCCCTTCCCCCACGTGGCATCAAGGATTTACAAACAAGGCCATATTGTTTCGGTTTCAAAATCAATAGAATTGTAAACTTCATAGAAGAAGGCGAATGTAACAAGCCGGCATATGAACAAATACTTGCGCTCAGATTACACACACACACACACACACTCTCTCTCTCTCTCTCTCTCTCTCTCTCTCTCTCTCTCTCTCTCTCTCTCTCTCTCTCTCTCTCACACACACACACTTTTTCTCTATTAAAAACAAATCTTTTGCCGCCAGTCTCTAATTAGACCCCCCCACACACACACACATAAGGGCAAAGTTGGACACAAGGCTTTTTATAAGGGAGGAGGGAATAAAAAGGGGCAATGGATTGAGACAAAAATTATCCGTCAGTCGAGAAAGATTTCTCTTCTCACCGAGCGCAGCAGAGTCAGTCACCGATATAATTACAAACCATATGTCTGGTTTGGTTTACGGAATATATGATAATGCCAAATAAAGTTGTCAAATATAATTCCATAAGTATATACCTTGAGCACATTGTTCTCAGAATACAGTGCTTCTTAAAAACATTACGCGGCGAGCCTGAACGAGAATCCCCCCCCCCACACCATAATTTTTATAGTACGTTGTTTTTGAAAACTTTCTTGTTACTTCAAATGTCTGCTAAAAAAAATTCTTCCGCGATGTGACAAATCACCTTACTACGCGGGAACGCATCATGTAAGAATAGCATAAACGATGGCGGTGAGTTAGTTGGTACAAAATAGTGCGATGGTTCAGGGGTTAATACCATGCAAACGGTAACTTTGCGAATTGAATATCAAATTCGTTGTCAGCGATCCCGAAACCCTCTAAAAAAAATTATTGGTCGGTGTTCTGTTGTAGTTAAAGTAAACATTTACCGTATGTTTTAAGTATAGTATAGTTTTTGCGGTGGGGGGGGGTATTCCGAAAGCTGTTCTAGATGTTGGGGGCGTTTATGCAACGCTGGGTTAGATCGTAAAAATGCCAACTGCAGAATATCGGTTAAAATTATAGGGGTAGGCTAATTCTCGTCCAGGTCCACCTATTACGCTTGCTTCAACAATACTCACATCAAAACAAGAGAGCATTTTTTTTTTGTTTTGTTTTACGCATGTCAACCACAACCATCTGTAGCGATTTAATGCCATGTATATAATTCCATATTAATATTTTCTGGAGATGAAGCAACCAATTAAGTTTTAACCAGGTTAAATGCAAGAGTGCTCAATACCGAAGTAGGGCAAGATATACGTTTTATTTGTTTTACATAAGCATGTTTCGGTCAGTCAGTTAAAAGAAACCTTTTCATGCGATATTGCTTATACAAAAGTTAACTCAGTACCCTACTGACAACTTTTGTACAAGCAATATCTTGTAACGGATTGATCGAAACATGCTCATGAATGTGTACATGCTCATATATGCTTATGTAAAACAAACAAAAAGTATCTATACATCTATGAAAGTGTAAGTGTGTGTGTGTGTGTGTGTGTGTGTGTGTGTGTGTGTGTGTGTGTACATTTCCCTACCAAATAACTGTCAATTTTCGATCTAGAGACTCGAGATTTGACGTAAGGAGTATTGAGATTTGGGAAAATCTTTTTAATCAGTTTTCGGACAGAAATTTAGCTGTCAAGGGGTCAAAGTTCAACGATTTAACTTTTGAAAACTCTACCAAACTTCTCCGCCAATTTTAGGTCTAAACACTTGAAATTTTAAATGTAGGTTACTTGGACATGGATCAAACTTTATAATTTGATATGAACCCCCAAAAAAATAAATGTTAAGGGGTTAAAATTGGGGTCAAAGTTAAAAAAAAAAAAAATTGACCTCTGTGGCCTATTCCAAATTACTCAGCCAATTTCTGGTTTAAACATTTGAAATTTTATATAAAGAGTATTTAGAGATAGGGCAAGCTTTTTAAGCAGTTTGGGTCGAAAGTTTAGCTGCCAAGGGGTCAAAGTTCAAAAGATTTGACCTTTGTGGTGCCTAGCAAACTACTCAGCCAATTTTGAGTCTAAACATTTGGAATTTATACACAACAGGTATTCAGACATGCGGCAAGCATTTTAATCAGTTTTGGGGCAAAAATTTCGCTGCCAAAATGTCAAAGTTGAAAGAGTTGACCTTTGCAGATTCTACCAAATTTCTCCAATTTTGGGTCCAAACACTTGAAATTTTACATGTAGGAAACTTGGACATGAGTAAAACTTTGTATTTTGATTTGAATCCAAAATAATAAATGTTAAGGGGTCAAAATTGGAGTCAAAGTTTAAAAAAAATTGACATCTGTGGTCTTTATGAAATTACTCAAACAAATTTTGGTCTAAACATTTTAAATCTTACATAAAGTGTATTCCCACATAGGGCAAGTTATGGACAGTACATAGGGTCCAAGCAAAGCCGGACTGAACTGCTAGTACACACACACTGCCAAAACGGAAAGGGAGTAAGTATTTTTTGACAGAGTCTCTCTTTAAAGATCTACCAAAAATCAAATAATTATCCAATCAATACGAAATTTGCACCGATTATTAAGTAAAGAATGAACTTTATAATTTTGTAATTTCTTCTTTTTATTTTTTCATAATCGATATTTATATAATATATATATATATATATATATATATATATATATATATATATATATATATTGTCTACAACCCCCTCGTTCTTTATTTATGGTCATAAATATACTTAAAATAATCAGCTGAAATTGAACAAAATATATTGTATTGTGGGGAGAGTGAGGATTGTAGATAACAAAAAAAAAAAAAAAATGCACACGTATCAGATTTTAAGGTTGAAAATACGAATTTTGAATGTGTTTTTTTACCCATTGTGTTTTTAAGTGTGAAATTCGTTGAATATGTTAATTATTCTTTCAGATTAGCAAAAACAAAATATATATTTATATATATATATATATATATATATATATATATATGTTCATTATTTTTACGAAAAACTCTACTTTTAAATCTTTGAAAAATAAATAATTTTCTTTTAGTGAGCCCAATATTGCTAATACACCATTAAATAGAAAATGCTTTGAAGAATCGATACCTAAAAATAAAAAATCAATAAATAACTGCACATTTTGCTAAAAATACGATAATTTCTTTTGGCAATTTATCGTTATGTGATATTTCATCACCTATGGTAATCCATAAAGGCCTACAAACAGTTGTTCGTATTTACAAACCGTTATTATCTCCCCCTTTTCCTTTTTGTTGTGACTTGCACTTGACTTAGTTTAAAGCGTGGGGGGGGGGTGTTGCATCTACCACACACTCTTGCAGAAACACTTGGTCCTGATGGCAAGACAGGGTCAAGACAACCAAGCGTGATACTAGATGCAGAAGTTGTTTCCAACACATAGGGCGCCTAGCATTTCCAAAATGGTCACCTATTTGGTACGAGCCAGCTTCATCATTGATTAACTTTGAAGGTAATGTAGGCAACAAATATGTATTGCTAATTAAAAAAGAATTAAATCCTTATAAAGTTGATACTCCACTTAATCGTCAAAACAGATGTTAAAAATACATGGAAATTTATAGGATATAATGACTTCATTTATTCGTGTAAAGGCTACCGTAGTTTCTTCGAAATTATCATTAAATTTTGGATTTTTTTTTTATTTCGCCACGCGAAATCTATAAACTGAGATAAAAGAATTATTTGAAATTCAGGTACTTATGTTATATTTTTGCTTATTCTTATAGCAAATCACCCTAAATCTTATTTAGACAAAAAAAAAAAAAAAAAGGATTCACAAACTTTTTAAAAATATACAAATGTGTTATCCATCAAGACAAAAATGGCAGTGATTGGTGTTTTTTGGAGGTGTGGGGTGGGGGTTAAATTTAAAATTCTATTAAAAATAATAGAAAAAGTTTTATATTATTCTGCTTTTCATATAAAAGTCAGGCTTTTATCTTTCTGGAAAATGAACTGCTCAAGAATAATGGATTTTAATAGATTTTAATTTATTTTTAAAAAAAAACTTGTTTTTTCTACCATTTTTTAGCTGTGCTTAGTCACCGCTTATCAAGGCTCAGAGGCCACTCAATGATAACAGTTAAATTAGTGACAAGAATGACCTTCCTCACACTTTTGAATAGCCTTGTGCCTAATTTGTTTTTGAGAATTGTGATTTTCAAAAAATAAATTTTTAAAACTGCCCTTTTAAGGCCAACATACAAACTACTAAAATATGATTCAATCTGTCACACTTTGCCACCTGCTTCATCAACCTGACTCAAACTCTCCTCTCCATTTCCTGTTACAACTCTTGCACTTCCGGCCTCAGATCATTCCTGCAGTTTCCATGTCCACGCGGACTGGATCTACTTGAGACATCTCATTACACCTTTCTAGAACCATCATCGATCGATTGTCTCGTTTTTTTTTTTTTTTTTTTTTTTTACATTTTCCTCATGTATTTATGTCGAAATAAATGTTTCTTTTACAACTGTTCATCTGTGTTTGTCCTCTCTTTTTTCCCGTTTGTCGTATTTTGCCTGTGTCTACTTTCTTAGTTGTTCGCACGATTAATACCCAACATATCGGGCCCCCTGTAACAAGTAGTCTGAATAATCTATAAATATAAAAGCGAAAATGTATGCATGTTCGCTTTTTCTATATGTCTACAAAAGGCTTTTTTCAGAGAAGCGGTCGGTCGTTTCACAACTTTTTAAAACTTTTTATACCACATAAATCGTAATATCTCAGAGTTAACAACGAAGCTCACCTGTCTATTTAATTTGCTCGACTTCGGGAAGATAAATATTCAACATTTGTCGCTCGCCGCATGTGGATTAGTCTTTTTCCTATAATGAAAGCGACACTAATTCTGGCGGTATTTTCCGTCTATTGGCGGAAATGTCCGAAAGCAATCAGCTTTGATCAATGTGGAAATATTTTCCATATATCAAACAATTGCTATTCAATTTGGACAAGGGGAGCTGGTCTCCCCCCCCCCAACCTCTTGGGAAAATAAAAATAAAAAAAGCATTCCCGCAGTAAATGAAATACTATCCCGCAGTCAAACTTGACCTCATTAAGTCATTAAAACGTGCACCTGCCAAATGCAAGTAATTAAATAAATTCAAACGTGTTTCCGTTAGCATCTTGCGGTGGCCCAATGGTTAAAACCGTCACACTCGTTTTTTTTAATTTCCAACTTTACCTCAACGGTTCAGGTTCGATCCTCATACTTACCTACCCAAACATTTTTTTTATTTTAACTCCCCCCCCCCCGGAGTTTTCACACACACCTCCAAACACCCGGGCAACACCGGGTACCCCTCGCTAGTACAAATATAAAATACATTGCTCTCAGAAGGAAATTTCGTATTGAAAGCAGTAACATTACTTTTAGAAGGGGCATTTACCAAGAGAGAAGTATTATTCTCAGAAAACACTACTCAAAGACAAACATTACTAAAAAAAAAAAAAATCATTACTTTTTTGAAAGTTAAGCAACGTTGAACCTGGTCAGTACTAAAATGGGTGACCATTTGGGAATTTCAGGTGCTGTATGTGCTGTCTGTTTACCTGGACATTGTTTCCAGTTGCTCTGGATCTCTCCTTGCCACTGGACTTTAGCAGTGCCGATTCAGGAGAGGTGTTATTGGCGATTGCGCAACGCTTGCCTCATAATTACATGTGCAGCTATCTTACAGGGGGTATCCATTGTTTTACAAGACTGAACATAGGCCTCCATCCATAAACTGAATGTATAGAAACTCAGCATTTATAATCTTTGTTTTCAACACAGTTGATCCTCGACTACTGTATCTATTTGGGGAGAAAAATCAAAAGGAGAAATAAGGTTTTGATTTTTGTTTTAAAAAATCAGATTGAATAATATGCTTGGAGATAGACTTATATAGTTGGGGTACGGTACGGCTAACCGACAGATCGGATCGGGCCTTTCTAACCTCTTGTTTAATCGAAGTTGAGGTGGACGAATGCCTATCCACCAGGATCATAAGATATGACATAACAAGTCACTACACATGGCCAACAGATGGCTCCGTTTCCAGAATGGTTTTAACCCATTACATGAAGTTGTAGTCGGTGAATTCATGGCCCCGCCAATAGGATGGTGGTTTCTTTGGTTTTCTGTATTAGTTGCCTTTTGACAAAAAAAAGCGGGGGGGGGGGCTTGGTGAGATAGTCAACAGAACGAATTTTTAAATATGTTTAAAAGCAAAAACAATATTACGTACTTAATCTTTACATGGAAAATGGTAATATATCAAAAATTTACAAAAATGAATTGAGTAGAAAGTTAAAATAAAATAGTGAAAAGTAATTTTTACAGAAAATTCAATAAAATTGCATTTTTTTTTTTTAATTTTATAAAGATGAAGAGTTAATACACAGAGGACAAAACTCGGAACGATTATTTTAGATAACATCTTAGAGCGATAGACTTTTTTTACTATTTTTTTTTTTTTTTTTGCACAATAGTTGTTCTACCTGATGAATTTCCGTAATTTTAGGGTATATTACTATTTTCGACATGCCAATTAAGCATGTAATATCGTTTTTGCTTCAAACGACATATTGTGTTTTTAGTAAAAAAAAAAAAGAAAAGTCTCTTGCTATAGGTTACAAATGTTGGAACTCATTAGAGTGTGGCGTTTCAAGGTATGTCGCCAGTATCTGAAGTCTTTACCATCTACTTTGACATATAAGAAAAATGCAATTTTAAGCAATTTTCCGTAAAAATTACTTTTAACTATAAATAAGTTTCTACTCTATGGATTCGTGTACGACATATTAAAAAAATCGATCTATCAACTATCCCAACAAGCACCATTATTTTTTTTCAACCGTCTAAATCAAGCAAGGTCATCCAAAGCTGTCTTTTTGGTAAATGTTAAACTTTAGACCGTTTTTACAAGGAGCAGGGTTATAAATCTAAGCTGTATTAGTAACCAACATATAGTAATATTTAACAGAAATAGCGCCTAACAGATGTACTCAGAGAGAGAGAGTGAATGAAGGTTTATGTGATGAACGCGAGAATGGGGATAGGAGAGGAGGATGTTTGAGTTCAATAAATATTTGAATATCAAATAAAAAACAAATAATTCGTTGACGTGAGACACACACATTTGTCTCATAATTTTATCAATACAGATGTTCTGTCTAGGTCTTTGCAATTGGACTAAATATTTGTGATATTTATCTGTCGCCATGTTCAGAAATGCAATTGAACACAGTCATATATCAGAACTTTTCCAGAGTAAAAAGTTACAAGGAATCAAATGATTATACACACACACACATATATATGTTTGGAGGTATAAAATTTATAAACACATTTTAACATTAGCAGAAATCTCTCTAGAGCTCTTTCGGTTATCATCTCACCAGGAGAAAAATCGATAGCAATGAAAAATAATATTAATGGCGAAAATAAAGAGCAATGGAGGATTTTTTTTTTTTTTCTAAATATATTTCATGTGACAAAAGACGATTCAAATAAACAATTTTATTCAATAAACGAGTATAAGGTGATTAAAATGGCATCGCAAGGGAGGGGGGGGGGAAACAGACAGGAGGTGGTCAAAGTTCTCCAAAGAGATTTAAAGTTTTTAGCGATTCCTTCTGCCAGCACAGAGGTTTTCGAATCGTGATAGAAACAGATTCCAAATTACCTCAAACCACTCTATTTTATACTTATTGGCACAACAAGGATTCTCAATCAAATGCTAACCAATAGCAGAGTCTAAAGTTGCAAGGGGGGGGAGACTCATAGATCCTACCCTACCCTGTCTAATCTTGGATGGAACGTGCTGGTTTATACGAGTCTGCAAATGCAAAGATGTCCGCCTTACATACCCAGCATCACACTGGCATTTAAATTGATAAATAATATTACTATTTTGGATGTAAGGCAAACTATCCTTACAAAAAGAAGGAACTGCAGGTCTAGTGGTGATATTTCCAATATTTTTAATAGATTATTCTGATCTTCTATTTTATAGTTAGTTTTATTATGTTTGACTGTTAATAACGAACAGAAAGAGAGAGAAAGATAAGCAGAAGGAAGCGAGAGTGAATAGACACTGTACAAAATAGGAACATGGGAATGGAGCCACGTCAGACAACTTATAATGAGAGTAATAGACTGAACTGTAGTAATATATCAGAACAATTAAGATAGATTAAAAACAACAAAAAAATAATTCATTCGAAAACCAAGAAATATCTTAACATGTATTTTACATTATTATATTTATATATTATTCCAGGTTAGAAATATCCAAAAGTGAAAACCATTGAATTTCAATCACTGGCCTCGAGTAAGATCAGAGATTTAATGTCGCCTGATAATGTCGTTTAAAACTGAAACAGTAAATTTATTGTAGCAACTTATGGTTATTTTGTTTACCTAAATTGAATATATATATATATATATATATATATATATATATATATATATATATATATATATATATATTTAGCTGCATCAACATTACAGCCTACCTCCATGTTATGACATTTAAAAAAATAAATGTTAAAATTTCAACAATATTTCTCATGAGTGAGATTGGCCGTGAGGTTTGTTTCTTGCTATAGGAGTCAGAGATAGCTCTGTTGCCAGGTTAGAATCTTCTGACCAGTAGTAACCATGTCACCCTGCACTGATGATTCCTGAAAGGTATTAGAAGAAAAAAAAAATTATTTTTATATATATATATATATATATATATATGAAAAAATCCTCAGGAAAGCAAACGTTGATTAACTCCGCTTTAGTATAATAATAGATATAAGACCACACTGACACACATGAGTGTTTGCTTTAGCAAAAGTGTGTAAAGAAAGAAAGATGGTTGCAAAAAATCGTTAAAAAGGAATGAGAGACGGAGAGAAAATTAGATATCGGTTCTCTATGTTGGTGTGTTTGGTCTCCTTCAGAAAGGTTAATAACAAATTGGTGGAGGCACATGTCATCGTTGGCTTTTGAACCCCCTGTCGAAGGAGGGTGCAATCATGCAGGGAGCAATGGTGAGTCAGGGGAGGATAAGAATTGCAATGTAGCCCGAAATTCTACCAACAAACCAAGGAGATTGAGTGAATGTAGACACATCAAGGAAATCTGTGCTAGTGAGCTAGGAAAGGTTTGGGGGTTCAATTTGAGTTTCAATATTGAAAAATGTGGAGATGAATCCTCTCCTTTTTGTCTTTCAGGCAGTACTCCACCCATTAAGGAGGGGGATCAGCGGGGTCAGTTCGAAATGATTGTTGGCAACTCGCCAGGCTGAGAAGCTGAGAGATATTAAAATATATTTCGAGAGGGGAAAAGATTATTTGAATTATTTGGACTACTAATCTTGGCTGTCATGATGTTATTGCAAAGCATGATGATTGATAATTTGGACGGAAAACCTGGGTGTGCCAAGTTCGAATCCAGTTTGTTCCTCAGAAACACTTTCATCAAACCCACACTTGACCTTTTACCTAACTTTCTGGAAAGGAAGCAAATAAAATAATTTGGACTACTATTTTCAGCTTGAGTGTTATATTCACCAGATTTTGGCTGCAATATTGGTTCAACTTTACTATAGCATGTTATCCAACCCAATTGTGTATTTTCAAGCAGAGGCATTTTGGAGGAAAACATTATGGACTTATGTGTCATGTTGAATTTAATATAAACTCCAAAATTTATGAAACATCGTCCAGTAGAAGACGTGCTAGAGCTAATTTTCAGAAAAAAAGTGTGTAGTATTATCGAGAATAAGCAAGATGGCCGACTTGAAAGCAGTTATCTCCCCTGATTTCAAACATCTAAATTGTTAATTTACAGTGAAATTGCAACCTTGAAAATTTTTTACGTATAATTACTTTTCTACTGGACCATTTATTTGGAATTTTGGAAATTTATACTCGTTTTGGCATGACACATAAGAATGTAATGTTTTTCTCTGAAATGCATTTTTTCGAAGACGCATTATAATAAAGTTGCGGCACAATATTTTTCAGGTACTCTGATGAACTCATAGCACTTGTGTCCCTTCAACGTACATACTCCCAACCAACTCAACAAGCAGCAAACTCCCATCCCTTCACTGTTGAGGCCAATAGATGCTGAAAAGCCTTGTACTCTGATAGTTTCTGTGACTGTCTTACAATGAGTAACCAGAGATTGGAGATCGGTCAAGCATTGTTTACTGAAATAACGATGGAGTAAAGAAAGACTAACAACTTTTCTTCTATGAAACAGAGGCTGTGGAGAACAGAAGAAATAGAAAAATCGATTTTGCCTGTTGTCAAGGCACAGGAGAGTGCTCTGGATGGCATTTCCCTAGACATATGTATGTATGTCAGCAGCATTCACCACTCTAGGTCGGTTGAACTGGCTTCCTCCAAAAGAGAAAGTATCAAGGGAATATTAATTTACAAGTGGTCCCCAGTCACATGTATATGCCAGTCAGGGGAGATAATAATGTTAGATTTTTGCAGTGAGATATTGACATCCTCCTACATACAGTGCCCGCTATTCCCTAATGGTCACCCATTTTGTACTGACTAGACTCAACATTGCTTAACTCTAAGTGGATTTGATGAGAATCGGTATGTCAATGTGATTATGCAATACATCAAGTCCCTATATGTGTTAGTATTACTGCATTTTAATGATGTATCTATAGATAGAGGATTACATCTGGAGTCAGGGACTTGTTCCAGTGATAGAATTTTCAACCATTTTTAAAGCAACTATAAAACTTGTTGACTCAGCACAAAAGTAAACATTGGTCTTATAGACATCATCTCAGAAATAAGCAAGCTGATGATGATAGCTGTACGGATTTTGATGTGGGGGAAGGATTTGCACCAAATAAAATATATAAATCAAATATCTTTTGCTGGTCATGATTCTATTTGTGTTCTGTATGCATGAGTTAATCCCAAATCGTGATTCCTTCTAATATGACTGATTTCCCCTGAGATTGGATTAGATTCTCCTACTTCGTGTCGGTGCCAGTAAATTAGTATTCGTGTAGAATAAACCCTCAAACAAAATAAAAATGTTTCAAGACTCGGAAGCAATAATAAAAAAATTGAAATGAATAAAAGAATTATGAAACTGAATTATAATGAATTCATAATAATAATAAAAAAAGGTATTTCAAATATTAATGCGATTAAAATAATTTTAAATTTGTGGAAATTTTTAAAGTACCACCACTGGGAAAATTCTACAAGGAATCACCATCTCAGAAGATGGCAATTCTGATAATTTGTTGGGCCATTGCCATATATGGACTGATGCATCAATCACTAATATCTCTCTCTTAAATAAGCTCAAAGAAAAAAAAGAAAAGAGTCTAATCTAATAGGCAATATATTGTCTATCAAGCCTCAGCTTCTGTCCCATCGCTGCAATGTTGCATCCCTGTGCTCATTTTACAAGTACTTCAATGGAATGTACTCAGATGAACTTGCTGCACTTGTGTCCACATCCCTCAACATAAACACCTCATGATCAAACCAACAATCAGCAAAATCCCACCTAATTCAAGCTTTGTACTAATAGCTTCTTTCCTGGAGCTGCTTGTTTTTTTTAGGGAATTCCCTTCCTGCTTCCTGTTTTTCTGGCTGTATCAATCAGAAATTTAAATCTAAAGTGAAAAAAAAAGATTTCTTGCAGCACATCTCCCCACTTAGCACACCACTAAATCCGGCCCTTAATTTGCAATAAACCCTTATGCTCCAGTGGCAAGGTGCCTTGTTTGGAGTGCATACAAGTAAAAATAAATAAAAACTCATTTGGTAACAATGTCGTCTTTGCAAAATTCTCTTCCTCTTCTGAATATTCTGAGGAAAACTTTATTTTTACAGAGGAAAGGTATTCCTTAATAGTCACGACTCTGGCAGACATTTATTATTTCAAAACGGATATTATTATTGATAGTGAATTATAGAGATTAATGTAAGAAATAACCGTGGAATTTCTACATATTCCAACTAGTCTATTATTATATCAATGCTAATCACACTTGTTTTCCTAAAGTTTTCTGCTAAGATATTCCTATACATTCTAATATATTCCTCAATTTTAGGATTGAGTTATGTTATAAATAAGTTCTAATTATCCACAGTTTGCAAACTGATCTATACCTTATTAAATTTTTTATCTATTACTTTCACGATGTTGTTTAAACCGCTTGTTCTTATATTATATGGTATCTATTATTCTTTTTCTTTTTCTGTTTATTAAAAGATGAAATTAACAAAGAAAGGAAAGAATAAAATATACTTTGTCCAGATATAATAAAATATACATTTGCCCTTTGTTCAAATGGTCATCTTAAAAAGAAGAAAAAAAAATGGACATATCTGTATTCGTTCACATAGAGTTACTTCCCTTTATTTTGAAAAATATATTTGGGGCAAAAACGGCATAGTTTACAAAAGTAAAATAAATTGCAAGTAAAAACACTACCGGGCAATACCGGATAGGTATTACTCATATGACTAGCATTTGAGCAACAGCATAAGAAGTACTAAATATGAAAACTATGTAATTTTTTTTTTTTACTGTAACTCGACATTCACCTTTCCATCAATGTTTTTAAAAAGGTTTTTGAGTCTGCTGAAAACGAATATCACATTCAAATTTGGGATAGAAAAGTTGTTAAGACATTTTTTCCAATGTATAACTTAATAAATCTCAGTGGCCGTCGCCATTTTTAATATGAGAAAAGGGTGTTTTATAATACTTGTTATACTGGGGGGAAAAACATGGCCTCCAGTGAAAACATAAGGGATTACATTGGATCATAAAGATCTTAATATTCAGAAAACTGCTTGTCTATCCCAAATTTAAATGTGATATTCGTTTTCAACATACCTGAAAATCTCTAAAAGTCGTCAATTTGACGGTGAATGTTGAGTTGCAACTAAAATTAAAAAAAGAAAATTTAAATACCGAATATTGCTACATATGCGAGCTGTAAGTAGTGTTGGAGTAGTCCATTATATTCTTCAAAATGTAGCTTGAGTTATTTTATAACAAATATCTATTACTAATGGATATTTAGTATTTGTCCATCCAAAGCTGAAACCAAAATGTTTCTTCTATTAATATTGAATTATCTTTTAATGCATAACTATTTCAGGCTAATGTAATATCTTTCAAGAGTCAAATTAAAGAGAGGATGGGGTATAGTATCTTATGTTGTCATAAAACCATCCTTCCAGGTATTACTTTTGCCTTTAAAGAAGTATGGTATCTGTTCTGTGATCATGATACCACCCTTCTATGCATTACCTTCTCCTTTTGGGATGGGGTAGTGTAGTATATGATACAATCCTCCCAAGCTAGCCAAAATATGCAAACGAAGGGAGCATATGTTTGCTAGTTTTACAATAACTTTAGCTTTTTTTAACAATATGTTAATGATTCAATATTCATGTAATTTTAGATTATATAAATCTCCAAGATTCCTCGAGACAGTCTTTCAATAACTTGGGAAATAATTTCAATTCAAAATTGCTATTTAAAAACATTTTTTTATCAGCTAAACTAAATCTTCAAAATGCTATTCTCATTTCATGCATTTGGGGAAAGTTCAGCAAGAAACATAAGAATAGACGTCAGAAATTACATTAAAATTGAAAGTTATATAATCTTTTAAACATTAATAAAAAAAGAATTGGAAATATGCAAGAATAACCTTTTCTGTCAATTTAAATCTAATAATAATCTAATAATATATAAAATTAATTCAGCTGAATTTTCGACTTCAGACTTAAAATGCTTCTACCCTAAAATATCAAGATTTCATTCTGTATAGCCATTTTCTTTTCTTTAGCATTGATCCAGGTTTTTAGAAAGTAAAAATTGTAATTCTGTTTCTGAATTTTTGAAATGAGGATTGATAATTTAGAGTATTTGGACTATTCTTCTCATCTTGAGTTATTTTCACAATGTTTCAGCCGATGTAATATCCGACCTTATTCAGATATATCTTGCTGAACTCAGGAATTCTTTTGCTAGACTTAGGAATCTGCACTGAATTTTGATCAGAACCCTTTACTTAATTTATGAAGGTAGTATACTCTTATTCCATCAGCCATGGCCAGATAGAAGTCTTAAGTAATTCATAATTGTATTAGTTTCACCCACACTGAGGATTGGACCTTCAACCTTCAGAAGAGTGTCACTTAAAATTAAATTTTATCTAGTACTTTATTCGTTATGTCACACGTCTTTACCTAAAGATGAGAACAGTAGTCCGAATAATCCAACTAACACAAATGGGAATTCAATTCAATTTCTTTGCAAATACAGTTATTCCTGCTCTGAATATTTGAGTAATATTTTATTACATAATTAGCTGGCTTTGTCAACCTGCTATTACTTCACAAATATATATTTTATAATTCATAATGATCGGTTCATTAGCTTAGGTGTAAATCCTACACATAAAAATATACATAAACATATACACATATCTAACTTATATATAAGCTATGAAAATATATATGGTAATTAAGCTACACAGAATCTTGTAAGGCTAAAATGACACTTTATAGAGATGACATCCATGTAGTATGTTCTTTCTAACTAAATAGATTGATAAAGCAGGACCACGTTAGTACACTTGTTCTTGTTAAGTCATCAAAGCTAAGCAATATTGAATCTGGTCAATAGCAGATGGGTGACCATTTTGGAATCCTAGGCAATATATGTGGGAGGATGGCGACAGCTCCCTCCAAAAGAATAAAAAACATAAAATTGAAAATAAAGTCATAATTTCTTTTGATTGGTATGTACATGCAACTGGAGACTGCTGATAAGTCTACTATTCCCTAGAAACTTCCTCTTTCAGAGGAAGTCGACTTGCAGGGTGAATGCTGCATCAGGAATAAGGTAAGCTTTCCTTATTTAGATTGTTGTATTTTTAACCGATACCATAGTCGTTCAGATGTAATCAACAGAAATGGACAGGCTCATCACTTTGGAATCAGAAAAAAAAGGCATGCAACACAAATTCCTTTGGCACTTGAAAGAATTGCAGGTGATGAAGATCAATGACACCAGCTAAATTATTGGAATTGGTACAAAAAAAAAAAAAAAAAATCCATGAAGGTTCTCCCAAAGGAGGATGGTTCAATTATCTAAATAGAAGATGGATGCACCTATTATGTTGAGGAATGGTATTTGCATTTGGAGAAATGAAGGAGTTTAGAGCATGAAATAAAAATTACAAGTAATGTGGTATAATATATATATTGTGTGTGTGTGGAAAATAAAAAATAAAAAAATTAATTATATATTCATTAGCGTTTTGTCTTCATTTCAAAACTTCCTCAAGATAATTTGAAGAAAACAAAGAGATAAGTCTTGTTTCTCCAAATCATCACGAAGAAGCTTTGAAATCCAGGCAAAACGTTGACAAATACATAAATACAATTTACTTTAGTAATTCATAAAATATAAAACTTTACTTTAGTAATTCATAAAATATAAAACTTTACTTTAGTAATTCATAAAATATAAAACTTTACTTTAGTAATTCATAAAAATAAAACTTTACTTTAGTAATTCATAAAATATAAAACTTTACTTTAGTAATTCATAAAATATAAAACTTTACTTTAGTAATTCATAAAAAATAAAACTTTACTTTAGTAATTCATAAAAATAAAACTTTACTTTAGTAATTCATAAAAATAAAACTTTACTTTAGTAATTCATAAAATATAAAACTTTACTTTAGTAATTCATAAAATATAAAACTTTACTTTAGTAATTCATAAAAATAAAACTTTACTTTAGTAATTCATAAAAATAAAACTTTACTTTAGTAATTCATAAAAAATAAAACTTTACTTTAGTAATTCATAAAAAATAAAACTTTACTTTAGTAATTCATAAAATATAAAACTTTACTTTAGTAATTCATAAAAATAAAACTTTACTTTAGTAATTCATAAAATATAAAACTTTACTTTAGTAATTCATAAAATATAAAACTTTACTTTAGTAATTCATAAAAATAAAACTTTACTTTAGTAATTCATAAAAAATAAAACTTTACTTTAGTAATTCATAAAAAAATAAAACTTTACTTTAGTAATTCATAAAAAATAAAACTTTACTTTAGTAATTCATAAAAATAAAACTTTACTTTAGTGATTCATAAAATATAAAACTGGAAATAAATAAATAAAAATCCGGGTTGGCATCTTTTCCTTTTTAACACCAGCATTCATTACCGTTACTCTTCCGTCTCAAAACCACTTAAAAGTCTCTCACCATCATTGTGTACACTTTTCTTCTCCAACCTAATGCCGGCCGTAGCCAGCCATTTCTCACCTTTGACTTTACACGTCCATTTTCTTTAACTTCGACTTTGTTTCTCTTACCATGTGCATATTTTTTTCTCATGTACTCTTCCTAATTTGCATATGTGCTTTTTTCGGCTACTGCTGCTAATCTCTTTGCAAACCAGCCATCCTTTTCTGCTGCTATTTTCCCCACACACTGATATGCACTATGTTGTGTGTATGTATGTATGTATGTATATGTATATATATATATATATATATATATATATATATATATATGTTTGACTTAAGTATTTTCTTTCTTTTGCAAACTGTAAGCAAAATTAAATCTCATTATTAGTCATACTTTTCATATAACGAGAAGGCAGCCTACAGTAGATAGCAACTATTAAGTTGATACAAAAAAATAATGTTTTTTGACATGAAAGTGAACGTCAAAAAAAAACGACATTTTTGCACCACCCTAATACAAAAACTTTCCCACAGAGATAGATTCGATGTGGTTTTCTTTGGATTTTATTATTTACATTGGTTTGCATTTTTCCCTTTCTGGTTTTTCTGATGAGGCCACGGACGGAGGAAATATACAGTATCGACATCCTCCATGAACGAAACAGATCTGTAAATGTGCCGAAGTTTCTATTTTCATAAAATTGATTGGCAAGATGAATAAAGTCTTGAACTTTGGAATATAGCAAAATTGTTGCACACACACATGAAAATATTGGTTCTTGTCTTTTGCAATCATCATTGATACATAAAAGCATTGAAGATATGAAAAGTAAAATGCGATGTAAGGGAAGAAGTTACATGATTTCACTAACTTGATGAACTCTGAAAACCAAGCAAGCATTCAAAGAAGCTTTCGACCGTATAACAAGTTTTTCAAGCCATTCACCAAATTCTAATAATGCCAATTCCAAACGATGTCCAAAACTGACAAGACAGTCTACAATGATGGAAATTACGAATCCGAATGGACAAATTGCACATGATGCAGTGCTAATCTAAAATTTAACTAACAGAGAAATGGTAAGCGGGAATTTTCAACTGTAATCAGCGGACCGTCATTGTGTGAATCATTTGGCCGGAATTAACGCGTTGAAACTGAGAAATTGATTGCTTCATTTCCTCAAGGAAACGGAAGGCAACAGAATTCAATATTTCCATGAATATGTATCAAATATCTTGGAAGCACACGAATATGTGTAAATGTATTTAGCATTATACTAAAACTGAGGTGTATTATTTCGATTATTTGGACTACTGTTCTCATCTTAGCTGCTGTAATCTCCAAACTTTTTCAGGTGCGTCTTGTTAGAACTGATTATATTTAGCGCTTTTATCCATTGTGCCACAAATCTTTGTAAATAATAATCAATTTTAAACGATAGTCTTGTGTAGGTTAAAGGTTCAATCCTCAATAGGGGTGATACTAACAATTCAATTATTCAAATTATTCAACACTTCTACCTGGGTATGACTGCAAAGAAAACTACCCTTCCTCCATTGATTAAATAAAATGTTCCATTCGAAATTTCATAAAGATTCTCGATTTTACAAGAAGCAGAAAAAAATAGTGGATCTAATAAGTGAACTTCAAAAAAGATTTGATAAGAAAGAAAGACTTAAAAGAATAGTGGTAAAAAAATGGTACCACAAGGAAATTTTTGGGAACTGTCAGATGAATTTTTTAACAGAATTTGATCTGTATATTAATATGGTATTAAAAGTGTAAATTTTGTACCCAATGTTCTTGTTTTTTTAATGGTCGTGCTGGTTTCATTAGGTTGTTTTATTTTATGAAATATTAACCATTTTTCGAGTTATTTAATACCGAACCCAGTTATTTTAGTAGAAATTTTTATGCTTTGAATTTTATCTACATGTAAATGCATATTCATTACATGAATTTTTCTCCAGCATTCCTGTCAGTATAATCAAGTGTATCTTCAATTTCATATCAATTTTCATGATTCACCCTCGACATCAAGACTATCTCACTATACCAACCACTAAACTAATGCAAAGGATTTTCTTAAAGTTGTGAAAAATTCCTTCAAGCCAACATATGATTGTATCGAGATAGCAAGAAAAACTCATTTCTAAACTGAGCAGATTATTTACCTTAGCCAATGATAATTTCTAAGCTAAACAGCAGAGGCTTTCCGTTACTTATACATAGCCCTGGTATGGCCTGTTCTTGAGTAAGGCATCCATGAAATTGGTGTAATACTGGTCCTCTGCAGTCCCTGGAGGTTCACTCTCTCAGGCCCTGTCTTCTCTTTTTGAGAAGGAGTTAGTTTATTGCTAATCACCTGAGGCGCCCGTGCTGGGGAATTCTGACAGAGCTGCATAGACATCTTTTGCAGCATCAAAGTGCTCCTCCTTCGGAGAGCTAATTTTTTAATCTAACATTCCGATTCTAGTGTCGCATATTTTGTGGTGGGGGAGAAATAAATACGCCACCTCCCATCGCCAAAAAGATATATACCTGAAGCTTGTTTAACAATTAATTGTCAAGATGGTAATAAAATACTCCAAGGTTAGCTACAAAGAATACAATTATTGGCATATAGCATCATTAACAGAAATGCATATATATCTTTTTTGCAAAGTTTTTTTACTCTAACACTTAGTCGCAGTCTCCACAATCAACCATAGAAGATGTACCAGCATTGCTTTCGCCCCAACAGAAGACAGGCAGCATTCTATGTCAGTGTTTCTACTGCATGGAGTAACCTGCAAGAGAAGGTTGTGAAGATGACTACTATATCCAGGTTTAAAGTTGCCTTGGACAAACATTCAAACAGTATATATATGCTATGTCTAATTTTTTTTTTTTACATGGCTTGCTGCATCTTGCTGTTTATGTTACCAATTTGACTAATTATCACCATAAACAATGATTTGACTAATTATCACCATAAACAATGATTTGACTAATTATCACCATAAACAATGATTTGACTAATTATCACCATAAACAATGATTTGACTAATTATCACCATAAACAATGATTTGACTAATTATCACCATAAACAATGATTTGACTAATTATCACCATAAACAATGATTTGACTAATTATCACCATAAACAATGATTTGACTAATTATCACCATAAACAATGATTTGACTAATTATCACCATAAACAATGATTTGACTAATTATCACCATAAACAATGATTTGACTAATTATCACCATAAACAATGATTTGACTAATTATCACCATAAACAATGATTTGACTAATTATCACCATAAACAATGATTTGACTAATTATCACCATAAACAATGATTTGACTAATTATCACCATAAACAATGATTTGACTAATTATCACCATAAACAATGATTTGACTAATTATCACCATAAACAATGATTTGACTAATTATAACTAAGGCTAGAACAACAGCATATTCTTTTCATTGTTTTGACCCTCGAGTATGTATCCGTTGATATCTTATATGTTTTTATATAAAGTGATGTAGTTCTCGGTTGATTAACTGTGTCTAACTATGTCGGATATATACTCGAGAGTCAAAACAATGAAAAGAACAAGCTGTTGTCATAGTCCTAATCATCATCATGAACAATGATTTCCTTTCTTTTGAGAATTATCATTTCCGATATCTTGATCACTATCAGTTTAGCTATGATTCGAGTTGTCAACATCTTCCACAAAAGACTTGTTTTGATTTAGTCTTTTCTCGGCAAACCTTTTCTATGAGAGATTGGAACCATTTCATCAATTACATTTATGAAAGAATTGAATTTCTCCATGAAAAAAAAATTGAACTGGTTAATATTCATCGGCGTCTGTTAAATATTTACAAAACCAATGCAGTTGATATCAGCACAGTTAGGAGATGGGTTCATTGATTTCAGAGTGGCAATAGAGATCTACGTGACAAAGCGTGTGCCAGACTTTTACGATCAAGGCATCAAAAGAGGTTGGCAATAGTGCCTTGAGAATAGCGTTGACGATGTAGAAAAAAATAAATTCTGGAGCACAAAAGGTCACGTTTTAATGGCACCACTTCCATCTTCGTAGCTTTCCAACGTTTTAGTTTTTGATTTAAAATATAGAAGGCCTTACTTTCGTAAGGACCCTTATATTTTATACAAAGACTTCTACTTATATAAGAGTATGTAATTGTCATCTGGTCACTGAAACTTGGTTGGCAAGGCAAGCATAGATAGAAGCTTATTTTCACCAAATAAGTTTGGTTTATGGGAAGGATTGTGAATTTTTATTAACAATTCCATGGGTATGGTTTATCTTTGGAAGAAGAGGGTTATGCTGGTTTGTGTGGAGGGGGAATCACCATATACATGCATTACATTTAAAAAAATTTTTTTTTTCTACTTGGGTGTAACCGCTTATCGAGACCTAAGGGTCGCTCAAGGATAAGGGTTAAATGAGTGTCCAGTGGACGGTAAGACAACACTATGATGGTTAGTGTACTTCGAATAATATATTTTTGGAGTTTAGTGAAACTGTGATTTGTTGAGTTATTGAGATTATTTCACCTTTAACGAGAGAGAGAGAGAGAGAGAGAGAGAGAGAGAGAGAGAGAGAGCATAATGATGACAAGTGTGTTAGTAAAAATTATGTAACAGCCCCAACAGATGCCAAAAAGTCATTCCAAACCCTAATAGGTAACTACTTCATCATTCACAAATATACAGATATGCATATACAAACAATGGCTGTCAATAGATTGGACGAATATAACCATCGTTAGCAAAATCAACAGTTTAGTTGTTATATTACAACAGTGATTTCATGATTGCCAATATTGTAGCAATCAAAAGTTAAAGGGGAAATAACTAATAAAGGAAGTAAGAGTTATTACGCTTATATAAATGAAAACAAAAAGACTAGAGAGTTCCAGGAGAACAAACAAGATGGTGGCTGCGCGAACATGTGCATATCGTGCTGTAAATATAATTTGTGTTTCGACTGTAATAAATAGTATTTAACCTAAAATGAACTTTCCATTCAAATATTCCATGATTCCAACAACCCATTTCACAGGACACAACAGCCAGTAAAACCATTGCTGAAATATAGTAGTATGCAGCTGGCACAAGATTACAATGACTCACACCAACAATATTTCCCCACACACTAAAATCCAACCATGTCGGGTGGTGACAAAATGATAGTATCAGTGCTACTTGGATAACATGGCTCTGATGAAAATCCAGGAGAAGTTAACATCAGGATCCGTCGTCCTCTGGTCATCTCTGCCTGCTATGTGTGGCAAGCAAGAAAGTGTCAGTCACTGAACCACAAAACCATGTAGTGAAGACAACAAAATTGCATCTAGTAATCACCATTTCTCTGTGTGTTTTCTGGGCCAAACTTTTACTGATTTTATATGCAGCTGCTAGGCTTTGTTGCTCTGGGTGTTGGAATTAAAGCCTGTGATCTTAAAGGTCTAATGAGTAGCTATAACTAACGAGGACTTCATGCAGACTAGACAATCCTGGGACATTATCTTTGTGGACAGTGGGCAGAAATCCGATTTGCTCAACAACAACAACAACAACAACAACAACAACAACAACAGTGAAAGTACCTCTCTAAATTCCCACTCTTTTTCACTGTGGTAGGAACAACAACAACATGGTAATGTCAAAACTACCTCGCTAAGAGGACTGATGAAAATCTAGGAGAAGTTAGCATCAAGATCCATCATTCTCTGGTTGTCTTTGCTTTTGAATGTGCAAGCAGAGACACGTAAGGTAAATCAACAAAGTGAGAATTATAATGTTGCTCCTGCGCCATTACTTTGTGTATTCTAGGCCAAACCATTACCAACTTCATATGCAATCACTGAGCTTTGTTGCTCTGTGTTAGTATTAAAATCCTGTAATTCTGCAGATTAATGAATAGCTGTCACCAACAAAGAGGACTTCATACAGAGGTTCGATTTGCTTTGCAAACAAAGAAAAACTTCAATTGTTTCGAAAACAAACATATGCAAGAAAAAACAGTTGTTATATCAGTTTCCTATCGCCACATTTAGAAGGGCTGAAGTGGTTTACCGTTCAGAGTGAGTTAACCATGTGCCAGAGTACTAATTCTGGTATTTTTATATATCACATATGCATTGATTATTTTGATTATGCGTCCATTTCAGATAGCTTCGCCAAATGCTTGATAACAAAATTCTGCCATTTTTCAGCTTTCAGGAATTGCACACCAGTCTCAACTCTTATCTGGTTGGTGCATCTTATTAAGTGCTCTTAATCTTAATACAACATATACAAGTCAAATGATTATCATATTTAGCACCAATCTCTCTATATTTGGAACTTTTGACTCATCATAGACATAAACACATACATGTGCATGTAGCCAATCAAACACAGATGCACATGTAAACACAAAATATATGCACATACATGTGTGCACTCACACATAGATACATGGATTCTTGCCTAGCGAACAACTGATTATTAAACTTAAGTTGTGTAGACAACAGACGCTTTTTATTGAACTAATCTTGATAATTTATTCCATTGGGCTTTCTGTAATATCCGATTCAACACACACAGAACAGCACAATAATTTCCGAATCTTTCGGGGAAACGATAATTATGCAAAAAAAAATTTGATGTAGCCAAAAAAATAAATAAAAATAAAATATCTGAATACAAAATATTTTTCGCTTCCAGAAATGACAATGTAGTCAACATAACAGTTTTGGCAAGCGCCTCCAAATATTGGAATCTTTGACTTATCATTATTATAGAAAGCAGACGTACACAATACAAAATTTCCATGATTAGAGTTTCTTTCCAAAAATTTCCCATCTATGAAAGGCATTACCATAAGACTTCTCTGCAAAATACAACATAGTCGTCTTTAGATTCAATATACACAACTACGTGTCATGAACCGTCCTCATAATTATTCAAATTCTGTCCATTCCATTAATTTTCAATCCTCTCATAATATTCTTCGTCTTTCAACTGACAATCCATCCATCTCATTAATCTTAGAGTGGCTTCTGGTCTTGATAAGCAGTTATGCATTAGTGAAAATTTCTTTTAAAAAGTAACTTCACAATCAGAGTTCAATTTCCAAGCATTATTGTGTATTACTTAGCTTATTCAGACTACAATCCTCGTTTTGATTGCCATTTTCAAAAGGTTTCGGCAGATAACCTCCAACCTTTTAAAAGTAGATTTTTTTTTTAAATTATTAAAAAAAAAAAAAAGAACCGATAATATCTGGTATGGTATTAACCCTAATAAGGCTATGTTGACTTCCTCTGAAGGAGAAAGTTTACAGGGAAAATCAAATTCACAAGCAGTCTGCAGCCGTATGAATATTATCTGAACATGGGAAGATGACATAGTGCACTTAGCATTCTTAAATGGTTACCCATCCGGTACTGGCCAGGATCCATGCCACTTAACTTCGGTGATCTAACAAGAACTTGTGTATCAATGCGATTATGTTGTACTCTTGTTGAACCAAGGAAGTATATTAATCGAAATAATCCAAATTCTCAATCCTCATTTCAAAACTTGTGAAACATAAGTCCTTTCGTATCTAATCATGACAATCGGAGACAATTGCTATAACAGGTATACTTTTTTAAATTTTGAGAGGGAGAGGGAAAACATATAAGAGGGGAAAGGTGTATAAAAAGTGAAAGAAAGAGAGGAAGGAGATAGATGAAAAGAGAAAGAGAGGAAGGAGATAGATGAAAAGAGAAAGAGAGGAAGGAGATAGATGAAAAGAGAAAGAGAGGAAGGAGATAGATGAAAAGAGAAAGAGAGGAAGGGGGAGATAGAGGGAAGGAGATGAGAGAAGGGGAGAGGGAAGAGGGAAATAAAGAGACAGAGGGGGGGGGGAGAGAATACATCAGTCGTTTTCATTTCTAAGATTAGTACTGATACTATGCAATCCAGTACCACCTTTTGCCGTTTCCTTGGAAAGAATATTGGCACAACAAATTAGAGCTAATGAACCAGGGATGACATGAAATAAAATTACCCATCATGTTAGTCTACAAGCTAATGATGTTATGCAACCAGAAACGCACAAGCAACAAATAGTATTTTCAACAATCACAGGCAGAGAATGGGATATGCACTTATTTGGAAATGTTATGAAAACAATTTTTATAACAATGTGTTAAATAACGTAGAGTTAAGAGAAAACATAAATAAAACAAAATTGCTAAAATAAGTCATGCATTCTTTACCAAGTTGCTTATGAAGGCATCAATATATTTTTTTTAAAAATAGCAATTAAATAAAAAAAATTATCATTTAATTATTTATCTATATATCTATAAAAGTGAAAGTGTCTGTCTGTGTACATTTCCCTACACAATAACTATCAATTTTCAGTCTACAAACTCGAAATTTGATATACAGGGTATGGAGATTTGGGAAAATCTTTGTAATCCATTTTCGGCCAGAAATTTGTCTGTTAAGGGGTCAAAGTTCAACGGTTTGACCTTTGAAAACTCTACCAAACTCCTGACAATTTTGGGTATAAACAATTGAAATTTTAGATATAGGTTCCTTGGACATGGATCTAACTTAATAACTTGATCTGAGCCCAAAACAATAAATGTTAAGAGATCATAATAGGGGTCAAAGTTTAAAAAAAATTGCCCTCTGCGGTCTCTACCAAATTACACAGACAATTTCTGGTATAAACATTTGAAATTTTACATAAAAGGGTATTCAGAGATAGGGCAAGCTTTTTAATCGGTGTGGGTCGAAAATTTGAGCTAACAATATAGAAATGTATGTATGTATGTTTGCATGTTTGCCTAAAACTTTCGTTTTTAAGCTCGACCCTTCAGATGACAAATACTGAAAAATTGGCTAAAAACATTAATTTCTTCACCCTCAACTGGGCACTTTTCTACAGGGAGGGGTCGCTTTTTTCACCGATATTTTCGAAAGTCATCGCCTCTTTTTGATTGTCTAACCTACGTCACTTCCGGTTTGCCAGTGGTCGTAACAGCAAAGACGTCACATTTTTTTCCCATTCTTTTCCTCTTTTGCGGTATGGGTTCGAACCTGCCTTTCTACTACCACTTTTTTTTTTTTTTTTTTTGCTCAACACACACCTCCAAACACCCGGGCACCTATGCTAGTGCATATATATATATATATATATATATATATATATATATATATATGTATTTTTTTTTTTAATTTTATAGATATAAAATATTGCATAACATCTTGAAATACTTTCAAATCTCAGCGTTGATCATTTTTACATACATAAAGTTATGTAACTATGTATATGCACAGAAGATACTTGAATGGTTACAAAGGACACAGTTATATGTGGAGAGTTCAAGTCAATAAAAGAAGTTGATTACGTAGCACTTGAAAACTTTTGTTATTTTACGGTGTGTACACTTCGCTTTCAAGCTGTCTGAGCCAATATGATGCGAAAGTATGTGTACCTAAAAGCAATGATGAGACCAGTATGTCACCGACGATCGCTCTTTATGCATCTATAAAATGCATTCTGGGATATGTTAACAATATTTTTCATAGAAATTTTAAAACCTTAAAAATGTATTTTTTTTTTTTTTTAGATAAATAAATTTATTTATTTTAAAGGAAGCAAGCTTTCGGATTAGATGCCATTTTCAAAGCAAACTCAAATAATAAATTTATTTATTAAAACAAAAAAAAAAACAAATAGATCCTTATGGTTCCCAAATTTTTATGAAGACAAAAAAATATAGATATAAGTACCAATCAAAAACTTTGCATAAGTTTTAAGTTAGTAGTCACCAGTTATCAGTGTATCGATTTCAAAATTAACTGAGAGATTTCCTCTTTTCCTCCTTTCAGCCTCTTTCTCAGAGAAAAGATGTCGCTAGTCTTTCATTACTACATCATTATTTGCATGGCAGGTGTTCAAATGAGCTCCAATCTATAGTTCCTCCAGTAAAACACGAAATCGTGGAGCTACAACCAATGTAAATAATTTTGCTTTCTTTTGCTGTGTGCCTAAAATTAAACGAACTTCCGCAAGCAAAATTTATTTCCATGAACTACATGTCTGTGGAAAACAATACTGCAGAGCTGCTTTCCAGCAAATTACAACAAGGTTGTTTATCCAATTCAATATCTACAAATTCTTGTTGAGCTATATTCTTAAATAATCAAACTCTGCCTAATTTCAACCATCCTTCCTAATCATCACTCTGTTATTCTTAGCCTCGATTGGCTTTTGATTCTGGATGAGTGATTACTTAGTACAGAATATCTATCCACTGTATCTATCTTTTATTATATAATAGTAACTGTATGTGTGAGTTCGTTCCCTATGGACTCCAAAACAGCTAGACCGATTTTTATAAAATTTCATATAAAGGTACTTCATGTGCCTGTCAGTGTTCTCAGATAGGTTTTGTATTGGAATGTCTTCGATAAGTATCTATAATCAAAATAATCCGATGAAAGAAGGAACAGGTGATTTTGACAAAAGTTAACACCTTACAAAACCTAACATCACAAGTGCCTTTGAGAATATTTATTACCACACAAGCCGAAAGACTTAGCATATAAAATCAACAGTAGGTTCTTTGATATGACAGAGGCGCGTTTGAAATGAATGTCTTTGTTTAGAGTACAATTAAAGCATGATTCTTCACTTTTGCATTTTAAACTTTAATTGAGGCCACTATATATAAAAAATAATTTTATAAAATCAATAGTAGGTTCTCTACAGTGCAATGTAAACTGCAATGTATTGTGGATTAAGTCACTGTGAAGCAGTATGCGAAGCTTCTTCCAGGTGCACCGCGTTGGGTCCCCAACTAGACCAAGTAATCAATCAATTTGATTGAAAAATGGGCGATTTCATCGATTTCAACAGCAATAAAAAATATAGGACCGTGAAACATTCATTGATCATCATTCAATTCCGGGAAATGTCAGGTCTGCTTGCTAGTATAATATATATGTCACAAGTAAAATGTGTGTAAAAAAGGAAAATAGACAAACAATAAAATAGAGTAAAGAAAGTAGAAAAAAGGAGAAAATAAAAATTCAGAAAAAAGGTGTAAATAAAATAAAAGCGAAAAAGCAGTAAAGAAGAAAAACAAAAGACACCTAGAAAAAAAAAAGAAGAAAATAAAAGGAAAACACCGAAAAGGAGGAAAAATGCATAAAATAAGTCTGTTCTTTGGAAGAATCTACTAGAAAAGGTGTGTAAAGAAACCATCTTTCTCTATTCTGAAAAATAATGAAAAGCATTCGGAACTGATAGAAGACAGCATCTTAATTGTATGCACTTACCATCGAACGATGCAATATGTAAGTGCAGAGTGGCCATTAATAGCAGTGTTTTCAGCTGAGAGAATCCAGTCACAGAAGTTTGCAGACAAATCAGAAAACAAAGTAGAAATATAATGTAATACTTGTGACAAAAAGAATGGCTAAGTTTAAAGTTTCGAGGAAAGTTAGAAACAAGATAAAATGGAGTTTTGAAAAACCAGTGCACTTTGACCTACAAAAAATGCCCGAACAGCCCCATCGGCATTTCTTGGTAGGAGTGTAATTTTTCAGTAGATATATAACCTTTATAAACTAACCCAGTAACATTAACTACCCACGTGGGGTCACAGAAATACCTAGATTAGGACTCAAGCACAGGGCAAACCCTCTCTGTGCTGATGGACCCATAGATCATCCTAGGTAATCCGTCTAGGAGAAGGAAAACTCTGAAGCTAAACCTAAGGGAAGGGAGGCCTCTCCAGTCTTGGATGACAACCTTCTAGAGCTGGTGACTCAAACAAATTACCGGTCTGCAAACCTAAACTGCTTAAGGAGGAGATCGGCTCTGTCTATCGCCTGGCTTTCATACTCCTTCTTTGCCTAGTAGCCAGGCATAGAGGTCAAATCACAGGGATTCGACAGAAACACTTAGTGGTCGATCTTGTTTCCTGACTAGAGCAATGAACGCCGTTTTCCCCACTCCCGACACATCCTATCCCTTAAACTGGGCACTTGGAAGTGCTTGAATGCTGTAATGCCAGTGCAAGTAGATTGGGTTGATCATCATCTGATGGGTTGAGGGTACCAGATTGAGAGTTCCTGGCTGCTGTTCCCGACTGGTAGTACAGTAGCCCTAACTTTTTGGTAGCACTTAAAGCAGCTGCTCCATCAACAGTTGTATAATATCGGGATGTTTGTAGTGCCATGTCGCACATGGAAAGGGACCCTGCACTCATCTCTGGTGGGCTTTCCTGAGGCCACAATCCTAGTAGATGGAAGGTCAACTGATGGTCTACTTGTGTTGCATGTCTGGTATTTTGCATAACTACTTGTTCAGCACCCCTTACCTAAACTGAACTCTTAAAAAAAAAAAAAAAAAAAAAAAAATGACAGTACAATAAAAAAATCACGCGTAAACCAGGCCAAAACTCAAATAAAACCAACCTGCCTCCTCCCTTGAGGCTTACATTTACGAAGATCCATGGGCTTAGAACTAATTTAAATGATGTTGAAGCATTTCTCCTAACAAACACCCCGGATATCTTAGCACTAAGTGAGACTAACATACACTCCTCCATCCCCTCTAACTACTTTAACATGCCCAGATATCTCCCACTCTGCCATAAGGACTCTGACAGATATATACATGGGCTTGGAGTCTTTATTCGAAACACCCTCCCCTTGACTAGAGAAATAAAACTAGAATCGGATGATCAAGCCTTTATGTGCTTTAGACTTAATATGCAATATAACATTAGTTACTTTTATTTTCTCTACCGCTCTCCCTGGACCCAGGACTGTATCCTAATAAACAAATTCTCCGACAGCATAGATACAGCACTTTCCCCTCGACACTAGCGCACAAGTGTATGTATTTGGAGACTTCAATGTCCACCACAGCAACTGGCTTCAATTTTCTACTTACACAGACACAGTTGGTAGCACAACACATAGCTTCTCTATATTGCATTCCCTATCACAGATGGTTACGTTTCCCAGACCAGCAAAAACAACATGCATCACTTCTAGATCTGTTTCTGACCACAGTTCCTGATGATTGTGTAACGAATGCCCACAGCCCACTTGGGAACGCCGATCATGCAGTGATAATGGTTGAAATCGCCCAAAACTGAAGAGCCATTGCTCAAAACAGTATAAAAAGCTGACTGGGAAGCCATCAGGGATCTCATCAGAGATGCCCCATGGTGAAATATCTTTTCATTTCCTGCTGAATAGTGCACAAATGAGACCACTGAATGGTTCAAAATGGTAATTGAAGCACATGTTCCCACGTGGAAATTTTATAGCAAGCCTCACTCTCCCCAATGGTTTACTTCTACTTGTGCAACTGCCAAAGCACAAAGGCAGCATGCATACTGCAGATTTAACCGCCATAAGTCCAGTTCAAACAGACAGAAGTATATAGCAGCCAGAAGTAACTGTAAGAAAAAATAGCAACAGAGAGAATTTACTGGAACCACCAAAAAACGCATGAAAGCACAGAAATTAGGAACCTGTGACTTCTGGAAAATCTACAACAGTGTAGTAAATAATGGGCAATCAACAATTCCCCCACTATCTAACAATCATGAGGTTGTTTGCTCACCAACCGAGAAGGCTAACATGCTTGCCAGTCGGTTTCCCTCCAATTCCAAACTGGACCCTGCTAACCACCCCTTCCTGAAAATCATCCCTTCTCAGGTGCATGCTATCATAAAAAATCTTCAAAAGCATGTGGACCTGATCTTATCCCAGCTGTGCTATTAAAAAAGTGCTCCGCCGAAGTAGCTCCAGTTCTCTTCAAACTTTACAACAAATGCCTTAATGAATCTTGTTTTCCTGCCCCCTGGAAAACTGCTTCTGTGGTACCAGTTTTCAAGAATTCTGGTGAAAGAACTGACCCAGTAAACTATTGCCCTATTAGCCTCCTTCCACTTTTTGCCAAAATATTTGAGTCCATAATTAACCAAGCTCTAGTCCATTACCTTACAGATGCTAAACTTCTGACCGACCAACAATATGGATTTAGGTAAGCACATTCTACAGCAGACATCCTACCTGTAATCTCTGAACGTATATACCATTCACTGGACAAAGTAGGGGAGGGGAGGGCGGTAACTCTAGATATATCTAAGGCTTTTGACAGGGTATGGCATGAAGGTCTTCTCAGGAAAATCAGATCATACGGTATTCACTGGAAGAATACTTACCTTAATTAAATCCTTCTTAGAGAAGAGAAAAATTTAGGTTGTCCTTGACGGTCGTACATCTAAAAAATATGATATAAATCCGTGAGTGCCTCAAGAGTCTATCCTTAGATCTCTATTATTCCTAATATTCATAAATGACCTCCCCAACAAAATTGTCTGTGAGATGGGTATATATGCTGATGACACAACACTCTATAACAGACACGACAGGAAAACAAATGAACACATATCTAAAGAAATGGCAAAAACACTAGAGGATGACTTCCAATCTGTAGTGGAATGGGAACAAAAATGGATGGTCACATTCAATGCTGCTAAGACTAAACTTGTTTCCTTCAATAATTACAAGAAACCTCTACCACCTATAGCAATAGCCAAACACTCTTTATCTGAAAGTACATCTTTTAAATTCCTTTGCCTAATGTTCACAGGAAACAGGAGTTGGAACAATTACATTGAGAGTATTGCCAGGACCGCTGCAAAGAAGGTAGGTTCTCTCTACCATGCTAGACAGCTACTAACACACGAAAGTATCCTGTACCTCTACAAGGCCACCATTCGCTCATGTATGGAGTATTGTTATCATATTTGGGCTGGTGCATCTGCTACTAGTCTCTCACTCCTAGACAAGGTTCAAAAGAGAATCGCCAACCTGATAGATCATGAACTGTCATCTAAGCTTCAGCCTTGTCCCATCGACAGAATGTTGCATCCCTCTGCCAGTTCTACAAGTACTTTAATGGTGAATGCTCTGACGAACTGCAAGCACGTGTACCCCCTCGACATAAATACCACCCACAAACCCGATATATCCCACTAAACCCCCCCCTCTTCACGGTAGAGATCCCTAGATGTAAGAGAGCCTTCTACTCCAGTAGTTTCTTCCTCAGAACCGCTAGACTTTGGAATTCCCTTCTGTGTCCCTGCTTCTCCAACTGTACTGACATGCAGAAGTTCAAGTGTAATGTGAACGACACCTTGCTGCCCAACTCCCTACACAGTACCCCTGTAGCTTATGTCCTCGATAGTAGCCCCCTACATCAAAGTGGCAACGTGCCTTGTTTGGGGTGAAAATGTAATAAAAAAAAAAAGTGTGCCTCAGGTGATAAACAATAAAGTAACTCCTTCTCAGAGAGAAAATAAAGCCTGAGAGAGTGGAACTCCTACAACTGAGCCAAACTATATCTCAGCTTGACAGCAACAAAGCCACAGTCAGAAAACAAAATGGTGACACCAATTAAGAAACAATCAATTGTGACATCTTTCAAAGAATCTAATTTTTGACAAAATTTCACAGAAGAAAACTCATTATCTCAAGTGATAAATATCATCAGTATTGATTTTAAATATTCACTTGTGTTTGAGGGCTTTAGAAAGTGGCTTCCAAACTAACCTATCTCTGTCCAGGTCTTTATTTATCCTTCTTTATTTCAAATCCATATTTATCACTCCTCCCAGGTTTTCCTTTGTTAACTGATTCTTATAACTCAACTGTTCTACATCTACAAACCCAAACACTCTCACCCATTCTTTCAATGTGATAAAACTAACAAAGCCCCCGTTCTGTAGACACTTTTGATGCTGTTCAAATTAAGCTTTCCTCTGAGAGCATCAGATCTAATCCTGTCTTTAAAACTCGTATTACACATCCATCAACTCATTCTCATCTTAGTTGCAATCTATGGTGCCCTCCCCAGCCAAACTTTCACAAAAGCACTTGACTAGCTACAACCACTATCAGTAATTACCCCCACTCTATCTGCGCCTAAATCTAAACGCAAATTACATGAACAGAGCTTCTTTCCTAGAACTGTCTACCTGTGGAACACTACTGACCTGCTTCCTGGCTTATGGTAGCCTTCAAGTCCAATGTAAAGGAGTTCTTGCTGAACTGTTCCCTTAAATAATCAAATTCTAGCCAATTTACACCTTTAACGATTACCACACTACCACCTTAAATTGGGCCTTGATGAGTGGTGACACCCTTGTTAAAAATAAAAAATACATTTGAACTCTACACACACACGCACCTCACAGACTAAGTTTGTCAAAGACAAACGTACGTGAGACATAAAAGATGATACATAAAAGGGAGTAAAAATCGTAGACATAAAACTACAAGTCATACAGGCTGGTAATAACCAAGGTAAACACAGTAGTATAGTTAATAAAAAAATGTATTAACAAAAGTATGTTACAGACCTACACGTCATGATTCTGGAGGTTATAACTGCCATGAATCGCTATCCAACAATGTGTTAGATGTAACTATATTCATAGTGTTTTGCTAAGTCCATTATTCCTGAAATGGGTATATCACCTTACCTCATAACACCAACAAAAAAGTGTATGGTTAAATGTCCCAACACACAGTCAAAAAAAGACATGAATTTCCAGGACAAAGGAATCAGGGAATGCATGGGTCATGTAAAATAAATATAACTTATTTTCATTTTTTCTGGGAACTATTCTGAGTGGAGTTCTACGATGAAATCATCATCGTGGAACATCGGTGAACAATGGTTGCGACGTATAATAGGATGGTTGGTGGTAAACATGTCAGAGTCGAGAAAATTATATAAAATGTGGAGCTAGTTAGAATATGTCCGTCTAGCCTAAGCTCACAACGAGAAAATACAGAGACTTAAAAAGCACATGTGTGTGCAAAAGAACTTTGGCAATATAATGAATGCATTGTTTTGGAGGAACCACAAATAAATGCATTTCATTTGCACTTAAAAAAAAGATGCTGTGTCTGATTTTTCTTTCCTTCCTTTTATTTGCACGCTCTTTTGCGGCGGTAACAGGCAGTGTGTAGGACCGACAGGTTTTAAGTGTAATAACACAGATAAAAAGTAGTAACGGCCACGTTACATGTACATGTGTCTGGCTTGCTTCAATAATCATGAATGCAAAATTAATTTTTTATGAGCAAAGGAGGATAGGCTTAATATTAGTAACATCTCAGTTGCAGACTAAATTTTAGTAATACAAATGTAACGCAACAGGCAAGAAATTGGGGGAGGTTACCTCGACCTGTTCACACGATCCAGCCAGAAGCAACTCCTAGCTACAGAAAAATGTATATTCGTTTTATAATGTTAAATTAAAATAATTTTAAGTGAAAATCGTTGCCATCCTTCATCATGGTATACACAAACTAATGATCTTCAAGAAGAGAACATCATTACATTTTCATGGGTGCCATTTTATGAGTAGGTGGAAGGGGGGGGATCTTGTGTAAAAGTTTTATTCTCCTAAATAAATGCTGCGCATCTCCGTCAAACGACAGATGAAATAACAATGGCTGCACAAACAAAACAAAGAAAAGAATTTGAGTGGATTCTACAGAGACGCAAATATTTATGATCGAAATAAATATTGCTTCACATTTGTTTACATTTCTTTTTTGTCTTTTTCTTGAGAATTTTCGATTCTCTTGTTGATATTTATTTAGATAAGCAAATCTAATTTACATTACATACTATTAAACTGCGGCGGCCATCTTGGCTGTTATCTTCATGACTGAATGTGTCATAGTTGGTAATCTTTTGGGAGATTTTTTTTATTCTTTTTTTTATTTTTATTATTAGTTGTACCTGCCCGGCGTTGTCCAGGAATTATTTTACTTAGGAAAAGAGAGAGAAAAAAAGTAGGAAAACAGATAAAAGGTTAAAAACCACAAGGAGGAAGGATAATGACTATTAGTGGAGGTGGGGTAAGAGGACGAAATAAAGAGAGAGTGGTAGAGTAGAAGAACTAAAAAAGTGGGTTGGAGTAAGAGGACACGAGAAAGAGGTCGAGTAGGGAGAAGAAGAGAGATATAAAGAGGGTAAAACAATCGTGGTAGGAGGAGACGGATCACAAGAGAGAAGAGGAAAAAGAGAAAGAATAATATAAGGGAAGGAGGACCCAGGAGAGATGTGGAGAAGGAGGAGGACAAGACATATATGAAGGAGGAGATATATAATAAATGGTAGGATCAGGATGACAAGAAAAAATGAAGATGAAGACACTTTTGTCCAGGACTTTTTTTTTTAAGCCTGTACTAAAACTAGAAAGAAATATTTTCTAAAAAAACAAAATAAATTTCCTGATTATGCTTTATACCAAAATCAATAAAAATAAACGAGAAAATGAATAGTTTTTTTTTCTTTTTTTTTTTTTTGGTGCTTTATGTTCCACTTTTATTCATAGGATACTTTTCAACTCATTTTTATTCTACGTAATTTTAATAGGATCACTTCAACTTCAAAAGGATTATTTAATGCTGCAATTTGTAAAAAAGTCATTTGAAGCCTTTCTGTTCACATTTGACATTTATACGTAATATGGAAATTTGTTAATAAAGAAAAAGAGATGTGTATCATTTGGATTCTTCAGACTACTGTCCTTATCTTGAGTGTCACTTTCACTACGTTTCGGTTGATGTAACCTCCGACCTTCTTCAGATGTATTTTCTCGAACTCTGGAAGCTTTCTGTTGAACTCTGGAATTTGGACAGAATTTCGAATAGAACCCTGTATTTACTTCATGTGAGTAGCATGCTCTCGTTCCGTCAACCATGACTGGTTGGTTGGCTGTTTTTGTTTTACGGCATATCAACCCCTTTCCGGGATATATAATGCCGAATCCAAAGATTCAGAAGAAAAAAAATTTTAATAGAATATATTTGTTGTTTTCAAATCAGTTTCTATTTAACCCATAGTTGGGACCCTAACAGGTACTACCACTCCGGGTCAGAGTGGACCTGGGAGCAATGGTAATTAAGGGGTGGATCCACACTCCCCAAAGCCCGAAAGCTGGGCCCTCACCACTGGATATAGTTTAAGGTCATATCCAGGACCCAACCATGACTGGATATAGGGTCCTAAGTAATTTGCAACTGCATTTTTCAGTTAGTCACACTGTGAATTGAACCTTTAACCTTTAGGAAAATATCACTATTACAACTGATTTGATGCTTGTTAAGATACAGTCGACAGATGGATTTATAAATGTTGTTTTAACCAAAAACAATATTATGTACTTAATTGTCATGCCGAAAACAGTAATATATCTAAAAATTATGAAAAATCATTGAGTAGAAATTTATTCATAGTTAAATGTAATTTTTTTTATGGAAAATTGGATAAAATCGCATTGTTCTTAGACGACGTAATAAAGTAAACAGCAGTGAGAGGTTATACACAGGGGACATAACTCTGAAACGAATATTTTAGATTACTTGTGTTATGGCGGCAATATTTGTTGCCTATAACGATAGACCCTCCTTTTTTTTTTTACTAAAAATACAATAGCAGTTGTTCTACTCAACGAATTTTCATAATTTTTTTTTATATATTACTATTTTCGACACGACAATTAAGTACGTAATATTGTTTTTGCTTAAAACGACATATCTAAAAATCGATTTGTCGATTATAGCTTAACAAACACCATTGATTTTTCCAAATATTCTATGCACTGCACCAATGCACCATGTGTCCTTGCGGACAATTCTAGTATGAATTTTGTGAGCCTTAAACCTATTTTATTTCTAGTTGGAAATATCATTTATTGTAAATTATTATTACTACATGTCGCTATGTATATTACTATATTATATATTATTATTATTGTTGTTATTGTTGTTTTTGAGGTTACATCGACTGTTATGTTGTAAAAATGACACTCAAGATGAGAACAGCAGTCTGAAGTATTCAAATAACCAATCCTCATCTCAAAAATTCAGAAACATAAGATTTGTTCTGCTACGCTTGTTATCCAAACAGCTAATCCTCAGAACTGAATCATTAATTAATTCATATATTAAAATTATCACTGTTACATTGTTACATCTTTATCCAGTAATTTATTATGCTTATTCCATACGTTTAAGATCCATCAGTTTTGATTGCAATAAATGGCCGATAACTTTACACAAATATCTCGATTATTAATAGTTTTTGAAAATCGGTGACAACACATTTTTTTCTATTCGCACTATTATGAACAAAAAAATTACGAAAGGTTACAATTTTTACATCTTCCAACCATGAAAAACCTAAAACAACGTAAACTAACCAACCAGTTCTTGAGTGCTGCATGTTAAGAATGAGTTTCTAAATAATAACGTTATTTTTTCTGCACGGTCTGTATTCAGCATGAGTATACATAAGTTCACACATGCTAGAAGAAGAACGTGAAGTCCTACCTAACTAATATTTCTAATGAACCAAGTGCAAAAGAAATCCAGACAATTGCACTTAAGGGAACAACGAGGATACTAAAAAGCGTTCTCGGCTGGTTTCAATAAAAAGCAGGACAATGTTGGCAGCTGGTTTGGCTGCCCCATGCCCAGCATTACAATCTTCAAAGGAAGAAAATTAAAAAAGTTAATAAACCAATATGAATTCTCATACTAAACTACTTTTATGCATATGTTTTCAGCATCACAAATGAACTTTTTCATATCTGATTTGCAAATTATTAGAATATATATATATATATATATATATATATATATATATATATATATATATATATATATATATATAGGAAGTTAAGGGAGTATTTAGGTTTATCCTGTATCTAAATTGTTTTTTGTTAATGATTTTCGACAGATAGGGATATATATGGAAGAAGTCTTTTCTTTGCTTACTTGCATTAGTAGATTGAGAAATGGGACCAGATTCGATCAAACGACGTGTTAATTTATGATGTACGTGTTTTAGGAGAGTTGCATTATTAAAGTCGAAATGCTGATCATTCTCCATAATGTGACAGAAAATAGCATTAAGTGTATTATTATTTTCACATCTCTCTTGTGTTCATATAACCTCTTACCAAGATTACGTTGCGCTTCTCCGATGAAAATTTTGCCACAATCGAGGCAGGGTATACCGGCTTTGATCTTAATATTAGTGTTAGATACAGATTCACGGGTTAAATTTCTGATTGTGGAGGAGGTTTATATATATATTATATATATATGTATATATATATATATATATATATTATATATATATATTATATATATATGTATGTATATATATATTATATATATATGTATGTATATATATATATATATATATTATATATATATATTATATATATTATATATATATGTATGTATATATATATTATATATATATGTATGTATATATATATATATATATGTATGTATATATATATATATATATATATATATATATATATATATATTATAACCATGATAAACTGTATATATGTATATAAATGTTTAATTTACACAAACACTCCCCCTCTTATATATATATAGCCCTAAACATTCGCCCCTCTCATCATTGACCATCCGTCTTGAGAAAACCTGTATAAGACGGGCAAAACGTCGAGCCTCTAGATCTCACCGCCTCCATTTTAATCTCATATCGTCGGATTTTATCCATTTTTAATAATCACACACACATTATATATATATATATATATATATATATATATATATATATATATATATTAGTTATATTTCCGTTAAAGTAAAAGTTTCTATGGCACATGATTTTGCACACATTCATTTTCCTTTTTAAAAGGGCTGAGTTTTTTTTTTCTTCTTCACCATTTCGTTACTAACAGCTCTTTCGCTTACTCCTGCTACCTGCTCTTTACTATTTGCTCTTACGTTTACTATTTGCTGTGAAATTAGTTCGGTAAAGTCTAGTAAAGAGGTTTTGCTCTGTCTTCCGTTCTATGATAAAACACTACATTATATATATATATATATATATATATATATATGAGGGAAAGAAAAAGTCTTCCAATGTATTTAGGATTAATAGCCTTTTTAAGACAACATACATATAATCAAGTCAGTTTTGAAAGCTATGTAAGGCAAATACATGTTGCTAAAAATAAAAATTATATTTCCGATTGACTTTAATATTTAATCCTTATCGGCATTTTATTTTTGATTAATGACAAACAGAGGAACAGAGAGGAGACATTTACTCTCACACTCAGAAGTCCAAACAATGCTACATATAACAACGGGACAAATTTAATAACAGATAATTTTTTCGATATTCACCCAGTTGAAACGAAATAGAGAGGGAGAGTGAAAGGACGGGGGGGGGGAAGAAGTGGGTGAATAAAGGGGGATGGTTTATATAGTTAATAGTATCACTTTTTACAAATGATCGATGTGGTTTGATTGATGAGTGTGCCATACTTAGAAACAGAGGTTGGGTGTTCAACCGGGGTATGAGTATTTCTACTCTGATTTCACCCCAAAACGAATGTCAAATTTCAAATTGCAATAATAAGCTAATTATCTACTTTTACATGTATATGTGTGTGCATGCGTGCGTGTTTGGAAGACTTTATTATGTAACAAAACATTATCTAACATATGTAATTATCTTATTGGAATTTAAAAGCATTTAGCAAATAGCATTTAAGCAAACAAATTACTCTTTGTTCCTGATTAGCCAATTTTCATTTGTTATTGTTGTACCATATTATTGGCAATATAATGGTGTACTTAGCTACCATTTATTTTAAAAATTACTTTGTCTAGCCCAGACGACTGCTAATATGAAATATTTTTAAATAATCATCTGTAAATAAAAAGCAACAAGAGGGGATATAACTCATTTTAAATTGAACACTATAATTGGAATTGTCTACCTTAAGTTTTAAAATGTGCAAATAAATGAAAATTAATACATAAAATGATTTTACTGCATTCTGAGCAACAGCAAGTAGGTAGAGTTAATAATTTAAGAGGGGCGTTCCAAAAGTAATGTCTCCTATTTTTATTCCGTCCGAATGGATCAGAGGAGATTGCAAATTGCATTTTTATGATGACTGAACTTCTGTATTAAAAACATGAAGGTTTAATCTCTCTGTTGCAGATATTGACGGTGGGAAACTTTAAAACAGTAATCCCTGTCATTGACATGAATCAGAAGCAGAGATGCACCATTGAATTCGGGCAAAAGTGCATTGCGAATGGTGGTGACTATGTAGAAAAATAAATTCTGGAGCACAAAAGGTCGCTAGTCGTAATAGTACCACTCCTGCCTTCGTAGCTCTCCTTATTTTCTTTTTAATTAAAAAATAGGATGCTTTACTTTTGGAACGACCCTTGTAATATATTAAACCTAATGTTTAAAGCTCATTCCGACCATGTCCAACTAATTGGATGTCATATATATATATATATACAATTTGATCTATGTGCACAGAAAGAAAGGAGTAAACATCAGATGAAATAGGTATCACAAACCAGTCTTGTATGGAATATGAAAATGGTGAAATTTTTCCTTCAATTGCAACTTGAAGAGTATCGTTTATTGTTTTAGTTATTTTGATAAAATTTGGATATAAACAAAATTTAACTTTTTTTCTATTAATAAATGTACAATTCTGTCTCTTTTTTTCTCCAGGCTACATGACTATTTTTAGTTACAGACAATTTATTTTTCAATTGAAATTTCAATATAATTAATTCATTTTTTAATTGAAATTTCAAAATAATTTATTTTTTAATCGAAATTTCAATATAATTAATTTATTTAATTTATTTTTAATTGAAATTTCAATATAATGCAGATTTTTTTTTAAAATAAATATTTATTTGCAACGTTGTAACCGCAGAATATAAAAGAACTTCAGCTTGCTTTTTTGCTATACAATGACATTTACTTCCTCATTCTCCTGCCACACGTAACGGCTATGACATCTCTCACGTGATCGTTTTCTTGAATGTGCTCTGGAACGTCATCCACGTTTCTAACGTGGTAGTTTTCTCAAATGTGCTCTCTTCTTTTCATAGTCTTCTTTTTCCTTAACGTGACGTCATTTTGCTCATGGCTCGGTATTTACATATAGCTGGCCGCGTTATTTTTTATTTTTTTTTTTACACAGTGATCACCACTTATCAAGGCCCGGAAGCCACTCAGGGATAAGGGTTATTGCAAGTACATTACGTTAGTGTGGAGATTTGATGAAGTGTTTAATTAAGGGGGGCGGTTCATTAGGAACTTGTTAACATTGGACTTGAAGACATCCAAGTTGTAGTCCAGAGGGAAGCAGGCAGACGGAACAGAGTTCCACAGGCATGCAGTTCTAAAGAAGCTTTGTTCATGGAATCCGCGTTTTGATTTAGGCACAGATATAGAGTGGGGGAAATTTTTCAGTGGATTCAGCTAGACGGGTGTTTTTCGTGAAAGATTGGCGAGGGGGGGACCAGAGATTGGAGTTTAGACGAGCACCTGCCATGGAAATAACGATAAAACAAGGATAGGCTCGCAACGTCTCTTCTGTAGGAGAGAGGTTGCAGGGTAGAAAAAAGGGCATCCCCCACTAAGCCACAAAGTCTATTTTGTACTCTGTCAAGGCAGGATAGGCTGTTTTTAGCAGCTCCTGCCCAGATATGGCAACAGTATTTCATCCTTGCACGTACTTGGCTTTTATATAGATAGAGAATTGCATCAGTAGTGAGATATCTTCTGGAGCGGTAGAAGGATCCCACCATCTTTCCAGCGACCTTGGCAACAGACTTGATGTACGTGTTCCATTTCAGATCAGGAGTAAAGGTCAAACCCAGAAGCTTGTCAAAACACGGGGCCTCACCCAGACGAGAGCCATCCATCACAATTGATGCCAGATGGGGATCAGAGCGTTGATGATGTAAGGATAGGAGTTTGGTTTTGGATGCATTAAAGGTAACCAGCCACATCTTCCCCCACTGAACCACACGCTCGAGATCAGAGGAGAGAGAATCAGAGAGAACTTTGTCATTTATGCCCTTTGATGTGTTGCCGTAGATGGTCGTGTCATCAGCATAGATGTCAACGAATTATTTAAGTATGTGTTTAGGGAGGTCATTGATATAGATCAGGAAGAGAGTTGGGCCCAGGATTGACCCCTGAGGGACGCCAGCATTTATATTGCAGGCCTCCGATTTTTGTCCATCTACCACTACTCTTATGAGCCTATCGGAGAGAAATGATTTAATGATTGAGAAAAAATGTAACATATTTATTTATAACCAACTAAGTTTCATCTATAATGTCATCATCGAAACAACTTAAAAAGTAAAATCTGTATGAATTTCGACTCTGTATTTTTTTTTTAATCTTCTGATCAGAAGGATTATGGTGGATCACATAAAATGCGTTAGACATTTTTTTTCTCGCATTGTAGACATTTGATTTGTAATTTTAAGAAGCCAATATAAGACAGAATTTTCTTTTACAAAATAAAATGAATTTACAAGTAAATGGTAGTATGCTTGAAGCATTGCTGGTAAAGGAATATGTGTAAGTTTGAAAAGTTGAGAGCAATGTGGAAAGACCGAACAGCAAATGAAAGAAAGGAAAAAAAAAAAAAAAAATAGACGGGTATGTCCGAGAGAAGTGTCTAATTATTTATTCATTTATCACTTCTCTTCTCACTATATAATCATCAGCAAACTAAGCTGCTGGCAAGTCCGGAGTACATAAAGTCTGTTAGTGGTATGGAACTTTGATTAATTTCGGGGGAAAACACCCCCCCCCCTTAAAAAAAACAAAAAAACGAGTATTATCCAAGATGGTGACAAAGACCAGGACTGCAGCAAGAGGTTAGTATCGCAATCAGAAGTGATTAGTGCATTGTTTATTTAAAATCAACAAATTTCACCGATATGTCATCTTAAGGCATAGAAACGATTTGTGTTTTTTTTCTTTTTTTTTTTTTAAATTTGGCGCATGCTATATTGTGTATCTAATATAAAGATATTTCCATCTTATAAAAAAGCGGCCACGCGTTGATATGGTGGACTTAGTATTACTGTTTTTAACACACACAATAAAAAAAAAAAATTTTTTTTAAAAGAGTTGAAAATTTTTGTAAATAAAATTTTGCCTTATATCAAATTGTGCTTCCACCTCTTTTTTTTATATAATCTAAATCATAGTTTTCTTATTGATTTACTATTGAAGCAAAAATCTAGCGTGATTTCTAATGAGTTAGGAATCATATTAAAAGATAGTCAACTGAACTGCTGTAATGAATATTATACGAACAGTCAAAGTTGTGTTTTCGCGTCTTTTTTTTTTTTTTTTGAGGATTTTGCCGAATGTTTAAATTGGTTTGGGCTAATAATTATTGATTAAAAATTAATTTTCATTTAGCACAAAACGACATTCGATTTCTAAAAATTTTCACACGTTTGAAGCTTTAAACTTGCTTCTGGATCAATAACACACAAGACAGCAATTTAAATCTTTATTTTTTTATTTTTACATGGGGGTCACCTCTTATTAAAACCCGAAAGCCACTTGAGAATAACGGTTAATGAGTTTAAGGTGGCCACTGAGACAACAACATAGTGATCGTTTATGGTAAAACTTAGGTAGAAGTTGATTATTTAAGAGGGTAGCTCAACAAGTGCTTGTTTACACTGGATTTAAAGAGCTCAACAAGTGCTTGTTTACACTGGATTTTGTAGTCAGTTGGAAAGCAGTCCAGCAAAACAGAATTCCATAGACGAATTGTTTTATGAAAATAAGCTTTATTCATGGAATTTGCATTTAAATTTAGGCACTGATAGAGAATAAGAGAAATTGTTGATAGTGGTTGTAGCCAGACGAGTGCCTATTGTGAAAGTTTTGCAAGCGGATGGGGGGGGGCTAGAGGTTAAAGCTTAGACGAGCCTTGGAAATGGAAATAATGATATTGAGAAACTCTCAATGTCTCTTCTGTGGAAAAGAGGCTGCAGGGCGGAAAAAGAGCATCGCCAAGTAGGTTTCAAAGCTGGTTTTGAACTTATTATTTTTATTTTACCCACATTAAAAGGTTTAAGATATAATAAAAATAGAATTTTTGTTTAAGATTATTACATAAAATAAAAACACTATCAGGAAATTGTACTAGTTTTTGGGGGGGAATGCTTAATTATCATTACTAGAGTCCAATCTATCTACAGATCTATAAAAGTGAATTTGTCTGTGTTTGTGTGTACATTTCCCTATCAAACTACTCTGTCAATTTTTAGTATACAGACTTGAGATTTGACATAAGGGGTATTGAGATTTGGGAAAATCTTTTTAATCGGTTTTCGGTCAGAAATTTGGCTGTCAAGGGGTCTAAGTTTAACGATTTGACCTTTGAAAACTCTACCAAATTCTACAGCCAATTTTGAGTTTAAACACTTAAAATTTTAGATTTAGGTTACTTGGACATGGATCAAACTTTTTAATTTGATTTGAGCCCAAAACAATAAATGTTAAGGGGTCAACATTGGAGTCAAAGTTTAAAATATTTGACCTCTGCGGTCTCTACCAAATTACTCAGCCAATTTTTGGTCTAAACATTTGAAATTTTACATAAAGTGTATTCAGACATAGGGCAAGCTTTTTAATTGGTTTTTGGCCGAAATTTTGAGCTGTCAAGGGGTCAAAGTTCCAAAGATTTGACCTTTGCGGTCTTTAGCAAACTACTCAATCAATTAGGGGCCTGAACATTTGAAATTTTATATAAAGGGTATTCAGATATATAGCAAGCTTTTCAATTTTGGGGCGAAAATTCCTCTGCCAAGAGGTCAAAGTTGAAAGAGTTGACCTTTCCAGACTCTACCAAACTCCTCCACCATTTTGGGTCTAAACACTTTAAATTTTAGATGCAGGTTACCGAGACACGAGTCAAACTTTTTAATATATATATATGCACATAATGTTATGAACAGTACATAGTGCCCGAGCAAAGCCGGACTAAACTGCTAGTTTTATATATATATATATATATATATATATATATATATATATATATATATATATTAGTCCAATAATATTAGGCTTCATATCTAGAACAACTAGTTGTAAATTATGCATAAATGGCAGCAGACGATTTTTCTTTCCGGTGAATAATTCCTACTCAACCATAGTTGACAGATGAAGAAAAAAAAATTAGAATTAATAGAGAAATTTGATTATGATAATAGCTATGAAATATCGCATTGTTCACATTCGACATTTTGAAGCAACCTACTTTTTTCCTCCCCAGACACAGGTAGCATGAAAAGACAAAGGAATCACAAAGGAAATGAAGCAAGGAAATTTGATTCTTTAAATGGAAATACAGGAAAGACCGAAGAAAATAACCAGGCGAAACACTAAAAAAAAAAAAAATGATAATAATAATAATAATAATAATAATAATAATAATAAATGTAAAAACAACAAAATGAAGATTAAAAAATGAAATAAGAAAGTGTTCTTTGTCAAGATGTGACTGAATAGCTATTCTTATCAAGAAAATGTTTTATTTCTAAAGTTGTATTTATTTTTAGTTGAAAATAAAAGATCTCAGTGGAATTTGACACTGCATGGTTTAGAAAAATAACCGAAATCATTTATTCTATCTGTTACAGTTGCTGATGCTATGATTTGGAAGTTGCAACTCATAATTTAGTTATTTATTTTTTTATTTATTTAAAATCGTTTTAAGAATAACTTTTTCTTTTCAAAAAAAAAAAAATAATAATAATAATCTTACTTCAAATGTTATAGCAATATTTTTCATACATATTTTCGCTAGTCGATTCCAGTAGATCATTCTTGGTGACAAATTACAAAGATAATAGATAAAACTGAAATTATTTGGAAATCATCAGCTAATTTCCACCTGAAACAAAGTCTCATCAGGAGACTTCATAGAACTCCTATTAAGATCTACTACCTTTTACGGAGTTCTTCCATCGTGTACTGCAAAAGTGGGGGTGATGGATGAATTAAAGAAATATAACAAAAAATGTATAGGGTCTGTGATTAAATGCTTGGTTGCCACTCATAAGTAAATAATAATGGTTAAAATTTCATACAAACCTCTGATTTTGTGCAACATGTAAGGTTCAGCCATGGGCAGAAAACAATATAAAAAATTCATAAAAACGATGGCTACTGCGTTTTATTATATGCTGGCGGGTCTTATGAAGTAACAAAATTTCTTGTTACCTCATATGTAAATGAGATGCTACCAACTTAGATAAAAAACCTGTTTTTCAAAGACCAGCATGATTTAGTAGTTATGAGCTTAGACAACAGTGCAAGAATTTAATGAAAATTGTTAGATGAAAGTACAGAATTGTTAACAATCGATTACTTAGTAGTGAAACATGGGCACTGACGTCTCGCCAAAATGAAATCTTGGAAGTGGCACAAAGGAAGATGGAGAGGATAATGTTGGGCATCATTCTACAGAACAGAAAGACAAACATCTGGATCCGCCAACAAACAAGTTATTGATATTAATACATAGATATCCAAACACAGATGGGCAGGGCACGTAGCCAGACAACATGACAACAGATGGTCCATCAGGACAATGGAATGGGCACCTCGTAAACATAAGAGGCCAAAGCAGAGATCAAGAATGATGTGGAGGGACGACCTGATACAACACATGGGTCCTCCATGGTAGCAGATAGCTCAGAACAGAGTGATGGCTGAAGCCCAGAGAGGGGTTAAAACCCTTGTTGATTGATTATCACAGGGTTTGTTTTTTTTTGGGGGGGGGGGAGATACCCTGTATAATTGAAGTGCTGAAAATTCATTTGGTCCATTAAGAGGAACAAGATTGATACGATTTTATAACAATTATTGGTAAAACATTTTTAATTATGAATGAAGTAGTTATAGACTAAATTTATAAGGAATCAACCAGAACCTCATCCAATTAAGAAATATATAATCTGAATTAGTATTTGATTTGATTTTCTATATTTTTCGCGTTTTTTTATTTTTTTTAATTTTTTTTTTTTTTTTACGTTCCAATCCCATGATCAAAATGTTCAACTTTTTATCTCTGGGCAACACTTGATCTCAATCGACACGACATATAAAGCTTTAAAAAAAAAATCATATATCTACTGTACGTAATTGCTTTTAAAGATCAAGTTTTTTGATCTTTAATCAAATTTCACTTCATGTTGAATCGTAGTAAAGATCAACGCACTTTTAATGAGGCACATGACTCGGATCAAAAAGAAACAAGACTTTTAGATTTATGATTTAATCAACGTAAAATCATTTTCAGACAAGTAGAATCCTGTTAATTTTTTTTTTTTTTTTTTATATATACGATCATTTTTGAAGTTTTAAACATTTTCTTATAAGATGCTTTGTTACACAGTGATTCCAAATTTGAATTTAAACAGTATAAAAACAAACACTTTATTAAGTATTAGGTGTGTCTACTCGCTGTTGTCTGGGATGGAGTGAAGTCATTTTAGTTTATAATTTTTTTTATTTGCTTGCATATTTTTAAAACATACAGAAAGAAAAATAAAATTCTAGCCTGAAGGGAGACAACTAAATATGAGTTATTCCCCTAACTGATTGTTTAGCTCATATTTTAAAAAAAGTTGCTATACTGCCTACTTTCTTTAAAATAAACTGTAATGCCAGTAATATGGTACAGCAATAACAAATGAAAATTGGCTCAACTGAATCAAAGATCGACATATCAGTGTAAACATAGCTTGTTTTGCCGGTGCATATGGATACATTGCCATGATAGATGATTGGTCAATGAAAGAGGGAGTCACAGAGAACTGAAAATATCTCTGGCCACAGTCTGATCATCCAAGAAATATTTTCTTTGTTTAAAAAAATAAGTACTTCATTGAATGGAAATCTTATGCTGGGAAGGATCTGCATTTGTGAAGCCCCCCCCACTCCTCTCATGAATGGAGACTGTCTTGATTTTATCTTTGGTGGAAGTCGCAAGTGACCAACCTCTGGGTAGCCGAATAGTGACCACCAATTAAAGGCCAGCACCAGACAGGGTGAAAGATTCCAGAATATGGGAAGGGGAAGCAGAATAAGAGTAAAAGTTGGAATTGAACAGATGACACAGGAGTTGATTTTCCCTAGAGATACCGGGTAGTTGAACCAATATGCTTCTCTAGGCAGGTTGGATTCCTTTGGGGCTCTTGACTAAAGGACTGTGATGGGGCTTATGTATTTCACTCAGGCAAATATCTGCAAGTTTACTATTCAACAATAGGGAGACGATTACCATTTGTAACATCCTCCAAAAATAAACATTATTATTTGTTTAGAAACAGGGCTTGTGGGTTTTGTTTTGGAGGTAGAATTCACCAAAATGAGTGAAAGGATTATGGTCAGTACAGTGTGACCTCACAAGATTATGTTCATATCAGTTTAAATGCTATTTAAGTCCAATTTTTAATATTTCACAAGGTTACTTCACATGTTAAATTTCTCTTTGGTTATCTATTTTGGTGATATTAAATTATTTTACCTAGAGTTGCTATTTCGACTTCATTATAGCAAGTCGCCATCACAGGATTACCAGTCCAAATAGCCATGATTTAAAAAAAGTCACATAAAACTTTTTTCAAATAAAAATTTATAATTAAAATTCATTAAAATTTGCTGGGATGACTTTTTAAATGAAAATTAAATATCAAGTAAAAATATAATTTTATTGAAAACCATCAAATAATTTGAATAATTATAACAAAATAGATTGCTTTTTAGTGTGCAATCATTTATATCGATTTTAAAGCATCTAAATTAAACTTAAAACATGGTTTATGACAGCTTTGTACAAAAGAAACAGTCCTCAGATGGCTGGCCACGGCCACAAATTCGGTATGAAAATTTCATAATTTTAGTGCTGATTAGTAGGTCGCCTGGTGTTGCCCTGTTGTAAAATATGCTTAATGTATTTTAATTCATGCAAATTCCATATTTATTATTATAGAGCCGATTCGCTATTAATGATTATATTGTACCCAATACGTAGTAGTCATTTCAAAAGTAAAAAAAAAAATTAAAAAAAATATGACGTTGGTGTTATCAGCTATAAATGAAAGCAAAACGCATAGCTCTCCAGCATTATTTATTAACACTGAGCCAAGTCCATACACATATAAAAACTTGAAAAATAATGTTAAAGGTATGAATGTATATTTGTGCATGCGTTGAAATAAAACCTTAAGTCCGCTTACATCTGCAAAGTTCAATTATTTTTTTCAATTTTGACCCCTTAGCAGCTATATTTACTGGCTAAAAAACAAATAGAATTTGTTCTAGTTCTGTATATCAAGCTTCAAGTCAAGTCAAGTAAACAAAAAAAGTTGACAGTAGTTTGTTAGACTGTTTCGCAGACAGACAGACATGGTCAGTTTTATGTAAATATATAGCTTAAGACTTTTTACCTATATATTTTAATCACACAAAATGCATATTAATTAAAATCATTTTAGTTTTAAATTTTTGTTTGGACGTGCTTAAAATAAAGCTAGACAATTTCTATTATATTCTTATATTGAAAATGAGTTATCCCCTCTGCTGATTTTCACTTTGAGGTGATTTAAAATGTTTCATATTAGCAATCGTCTCAGCCAAACTAAGTTGTTTTAAAAATAAATCATAACTAAGTATGGTTATAAAATACATCCATGCCAATAACATTTTGGAAAGAAAAAAAATGTTAAAAATTAGGCTAATTCAATCTTAGCAGTCACTTGGGCCCAGACTAAATATTTTTTTAAAAATAAATTTTAGCTAAATATTGCTAATAACATGGTATAGCAATAACAAATGAAACTTGGCTAGTCAGAAGTAAAGTTTGATTTGTCAGCTGAAATGCTATTTGAGTCTGGCTTTGAAAGCCTCACAAGGATTTATGTGTTAGATTATATTTCTTCGATAAAAGGGAAAACAAAAGAAATGTTTCTCTTTACTGGAGTCTTTCTTCCCCACCAATAACCAAGGGCTTATTTTTAATATATCGAAGAAACACACTCGGTCCTTTTGCCATAAAAACGAAATTCCTTTACAATAAAGAAGGCAGCATGCAATCTCCTTCAAGAAAACTGGATTTCTTTTGATAAATCAATATTCTTATGGATTAGAAACTTGCAAATCGGCCCCGTTGCGCATTGCATCTAACATGAATAGACATTATCCTCTGGCTGCAAGATAAATTCATGTTTTTTTATAGCTTCAAATCTATTAAATTCATTTTGCTTCCAATTCAATGCAACTTGATATTCTGGCAGAAGCTAATGTGCCATGACATTTAGAACATTCTTCTTGTTCAGCTCCTACAATGGTCAATTATCATTTTTATCAAATCGTTCAAACACGTCTGAAATTTTACTCTACTATTTGTAAAAGATTTTATAAACCTGTAAGAATTTTGTAAGGATATAAAAAAATATCCCATTGTTTCAGTATTCCTCTATCATCATCATCCATTTAGGATGACTGTAGATATACGGCATAATCATGACACACCGGTTCTCGTCAGATCACCAAAGTTAAGCAACGTTGAGCCTGTCTAGTACCAGATGGGTGACCATTTGGAAATTCTAGGCGCTGTATGTGCTTTCCGCTTATCTCGGCATTTGTTTCCAGTCATCCTGAACCTCCATTTGCCACTGGTATTCAACAATGTCGACTCAGGAGAGGTGTGGTTGGTAATTGCGCAACTCTTGCCACAAAAATTTAATGCGCAGGCACCCTTACAGAGGGTATCCATAGTCTGTCAAGACTGAAGGAAACCTTTTTTAGATATAGTCCCTAATTCAGAGTAGCTCCATCCATCTCAATGGCAATGTACCTTGTGTGAGGTGACTGAAAAGAAAAAAACATGCTAAAAATAATAATATTAATCAGTTTAACATCTGTTTTCCATGCGGACATGCATTGTACAGTTTTAAGAAATAGACTTCCAAACAAACTTATCTCTAACCAGGTTTTTATTTATCTCTCTTTTTTTTTTTCAAGTATTTCTTTATCACTTCCTCCCATGCTTTCTTTAGCCTCACCGTGTAAACTGAACGTTGCATTGTAATTGTATTAACCCAAGATGTCTCATCTATTCTTTCAATATAATCAAACCAATGAAGACCTTGTTGTGCATGCATCTTCTTATATCGTCCAGATTTAATCTTCCTCTTAGATCATCAGAACTAAGTCTGTTATCAAGACCTACATTACACACCAATTGTATCATCCTTATATTATTTCTCTCTATGCAACGCATGTCCTTAACCCTCATTATTCCAGTTTTAATTCCATATAGCATCACACTGTGTACAAATACCTGATAGACTCTTCTCTGGGTCGTCAGTGGAAACGCTCGTTTCCTTACCTGCATTTATATTTTGAATGTTGAAAAAATAAAATAAATGACTAGCTTTCAAACACTTGTATGTATATCCACAGTGAATAGGTTGTAATAAATCAAAATAGTTTGTCTGTGGATATATATATATATATATATATATATATATATATATATATATATATATATACATACACACACATGAATGAGAAATATGCATAGACAGGGTTCAAAAGAGAGTCACTGACCTGATAGGTCCTGAACTGTCATCTAAGCTTCAATCTCTGTCCCATCGACGAAATATTGCATCTCTCTGCCTGTTTTACAAGTATTTTAATGGTGGATGCTCTGACAAACTACAAGCTCTGGTACCCCTTGACATAAATACTCTCGACAAACCCAACAAGCAGCAAAGTCCCACCCCCTACTGAGTAGAAATCCCTAGATATAAGAAAGCCTTCTACTCTAATAGTTTCTTCCCCAGAACTGCAAGACTTTGGAATTCTCTTCCAGGTTCCTGCTTTCCCAACTGTATTGACATGCAGAAGTTCAAGTGTAATGAGAACAGACATCTTGCTGCTCAACTTCCTACTTAGTATCCTACAACTTATGTCCTTGATAGTAGCTGCCTACATCAAAGTGGCACAGTACTTTGTTTGGGGGTGAAAATATAATAATAAAAAAAAAAAGTTTGATCTTCCATCAATACTTTCAGTTTCACAGAAACACTGGAAACTCAACCTGTAGATTAAGATACCGAATGTGACGACTTCAACCAGTGTTTAGATCGTGTGACCCACAAACTTAATTCTCCGTCCATGGAGTCAGAAATAGTATCTCTCTCTCTCTCTATATATATATATATATAGGTTTTAGTTGCTTTTCTTTCAGCAAAAAAGTGGCAACTTTTATATCAGCTATCTTACAGTGATGCACTTTCTAAATGCTTGAGAGAGAGAGAGAGTCAGCATTTTAGCAGGCTCCAACTCCCTCAATGGGAACTATTTTAGAATGTTACAGATCTCAAGATGCAACCTATTTTAGCATGTTGAGGTCTTATAGATGTGAATCAGTTTAGCATGCTACATATTTCTAGGTATGAATCAATTTAGCATCCTCCAGCTTTCCAAATGTGAACCATTTTAGTATACTACAGCTATCCAAACGTGAACCATTTTTACTACAGCTATCCAAACGTGAACCATTTTAGCATGCTACAGCTATCCAAATGTGAAGCATTTCCATATTCTACAGTTCCTTCGATGTGAACCAAGTTATCATGTTACAAGTGGCTATGAATCATACGATAGGTAATATTGTTATTGATCTATAAAAATTTTTTATTTAACATGTAACATCTCTAAACATGCAGTATTTTTATCATCACTTGACAATATTCTGAAATAAGCTCCTTAATGATTGGCTACACATTGAGCCAATCAGCAACAATGATTTGTGTCTTGTAGTTATCAAAGAGAAAAGAATTAAAAAAAAAGATTAAAAAATTGCAATTGACCTTCATTGAGAGCGCTTATTTGATGGAAGCAAATATGAAGCAATGGAGGAAGTGGACTGGAGAGGGGCGGAGGGGGGGCTAGCTTCAGTTTGAAACCACAATTGTGAAGAATCAACATAATCATTAATTTTTTTGTTTTCATATTTCAGTGTCTTTTACTAATTTGTGAAACATTTAAGGGAATGTGGTTGAATAAATGGTCATGATATGCTTCTTTTTCATCCTCTTAAAATAGCATTTGAAAAATAAAGAAAAACACCTGAATAAAAAGTTTAGAACAAACAAATACTTTTTGGAAAAAAAAAAAAAACGAAAAATAACCCCCCCCCCTAAAAAAAAAACAACAACAACGTGTATAAATTATGCAAGATAATTATTATTTTTTGTTTGTTTTTATATTTCAGTGTCTTCTACTAATGTCACAGAGATCCAAGGGAATGTGGTTGAATAAATGGGAGCAATATGCTTTTTTTCTCTTAAAGTGAAAAATAAATAAAAACATCTGAATAAAAAAAAAAGGTAATAAACAAGTATTTTTTTGAAAACTAAAAGCTATACAAAAGAAGAAAAACGTATAAATTATGCAAGGTATGCGGAAAGAGATGATTATTATAAAAATCGCAGAGAAAACAAATGATTTCATTTTCTTTAGGCAGAAACATATTCCCAAGTTTATTTGTGCTGCCAATGAGATAGAAAATTGAGAATACTTGGAGTGGTTCAGTGTGTGTGTGTGTGTGGGGGGGGGGTACATTTTATCTTTTTGCCATATTTTCTGTACATATTTTTGCATTGCTTGCATCGCGATATTCTATACTAAAAATATCTTCTAAATAATCGTGTAAAGGAACAAAGCACTCGGATAAATAATCTTATTTTCCAATGGCTCCTAAAAGAATTAGAAAATAAAAACGTGACAAGGGAGATAATTCCCAAATCAGGAAGAGATGATTCGTAAAAACAAAAAGAAGAAAAATGTAGCACAATACTCGTCAAAAACTAATACACTTTGTTGTTTTCTTTGTTTTGGCATATCAATCTTGGGATTATTTAATGCTGATTTAAGTCTTTTTGCGAAATGTTTTCATATTTCAAGTATGTAGGTAGGCAATTCAACCATAGGTGAGAAAGACCTGTCCGGTCTCTTTTCATTTGCTACTACACTGACATATAGGGGAAGGGTGTCGTTTTCTTCCCTGCATTGTTCCGCTTACCCTTGATCTTTACATAATGCCGAGTGTTTAGCAAGGAGGTATCAACTCATTTTTTGTGTGTTTAGTATGACTTGGTCAAGGACAGAACCCCGGTTTCCTGGCCTATTACTAAACACTCAACCCATTTTGCCAAATAAAGCATATAGTTTGTATCAAAAACATCATATTCTGTTTAAATTCTGTTTTACATGTTGACATGCATTCCACAGCTTTTAGAAATTCACTTCCAAACAAATTGATTTCTAACCAGGTGTTTATTTGTTATTCTCTCAAATCCATCCTTATCATTTCCTCTGCTAACTAACCCTAATCCTGCTACCTCAACTATTCTACATCTACTAAAACTTAAAACACTCTTACTTATTCTTACAATGTGACCAAACCAATAACATTTTCTACATACGCACACATAGTGCTCAGAAATCCATGGAATAATTACAGAATTGTGCTCTATATGTGCAAAGGAGTCTCTATGTGTGCGTTATGGTTGCATGTTTTTGTTTTGTTTTGTTTTTTTTACACACAGAAATTTGCATGGATAATTTAATATAAATTTTAAATGAGGAACAAAGGTATGACTCATGAAGAATGCTTTATTTTTGGTTCACACATCGTCGCAGTTTACGGTACAATTCCTCAACATGAAAACTAAAAAATGAAGTAATTTTTTTTGACTGATTTAAAGTAAAAAAAAAACAATAATGTTAATTCGACAAAAAGAGAAAGGAGGGAAATTTTTCATATGTTTACAGCTATTTACCTCAAATTCAGTGCATTTGTAAAAGTCTACATGTTAACATCGCATCATGCCTATTATTTGATAATATGCTGTAGAAAATGCATGTCTCTTTGATAAATTTTCACTGGCAAGCACAAAAGGGAGTTAACATGTTTCATTTACAATATGATTTAATTAATATTAGCATCATTTATGACAACAAAATTTGCTGATGAATCGGCATTAGAAAATCGGTAATCGGCTTTGATAATCGGTACATCACACACACACATATATGTGTGTGTGAAAAATATGCTTATTCAATTTTATTTCACCGTTTATTTATACCAATTCTTTTATTTATCAAGCTCGATATATGTTAAAATATAACAGAACATACAAATAAATGACAAAAGGTATATATTCCAAATTCCAAGATGTAGTTCATCTTACCGTTTATTTCTTTCAGTATGTTAAAACGTTTAATTCATATAATACACATATATACACACACACACACGTGTGTGTGTATTATATACATATATATATATATATATATATATATATATATATATATATATATATATATATATATATATATATATTATATAATATACATATAATTCAAACACTACCGTGCTTAAATATATGGTCAAGTGGCAGTTTTAGTCATTTAGAACTGCTTTAAAACTTCACTACTCACTCATTTTTCGACCAAATTTCACATAATTATTACAGTTCTCAGCTATATTGTGAAAAAAAAAAAATTCAATTTTCGTTCAGTAAAACAAAAGTTATGAATTTAGTGGTGTTCAAAATCGTAAAAATACTAAAGGTGAGTGACGTTTTTTATAAATGATTTCCATAGCGACCACGTCGATTCATCAACTAGTGTTGCTACTAATTCACTGCTGTCGTGAAAAGAGAAGTAACAAGTGAAACAGACAGAATAAAAGGGAGATAATTGGCAAGGCTACAGGGAGACAACTGAAGCAGAAAAACTAAAACTGGCCTCCAGGACACTATATATGCAAATGTAGTCAAATTTGGATATATTTTATATTTATTGGTATAAAATATAGTTTGTTTTTTTTACAAATTGTCATCAAATTTTAACTATAGAATAATATTATAATCTTGAAAAAAAAAAAAAAAAAAAAAAAAAAAAAACTGTAACTTTTCATGTAGTTTCGTCCCATAGAACCAAAGATATGAGCATTTAAATATTCAATTTGGCTACCAGTATAGATATATCCATATTTAGATGTACTACCTTTTTTGGCAATTTTATAAGTTCCAAATCTCAATGACTATTAATCAGAATTTAACAAATGAAGACTCGTTGGAAAGATAATGACCTTAATTGTGTAGTGGGCTATGTGACATTTGCCCTTAAGGTCTTACATTAAGAGGATAATCCATCATTCAGGATCTATTTTTGGCAATTTTTTACAGCCATAAAATGTTTCAATCGTAGTTATTTGTTTTTCTAGTTTTGCATATGAATTACATTGTAACATTCCTGAAAAATACACATGATGCTCTAAAAAAAAAAAAAAAAAAAAGAAAAATGTTCTTGTTTTGGTTTTGAAATGTCTCTATTTCTCTCTCATATATATATATATATTATAGAAGTATGAAAATAGTTATGGCAATTACACAGACTTCCATGTTTCATTCCCACCAAAAACTATTTGCCACAGTAAGGCTATAGTCACATATTGAGCATTGTCAGAGTAAATCCTGAAAATCTATACTCACGATCACGTCATAATATATGTGTACATGCATGGAATAAAAATTTATATTTCCATGCACATACTAAAATACATCCATTTACATTCCCCGAATTCAAATAAATAATTGATTATTGATAATATTTGTGTATCCAGGGAAGAAACTGCATTATTTGGAATGGATCAAATAGAACCCCTCATGAGAGCAATACATTGACAACTTCAATAGAAGTTATGATTAGAAAATCTCACAAAGCTATGGAACGGATTTTATTAAATTTACATGTGATGCTTATGAAAGGCTGGACGATATCTCTATATATTGGCCAGCACAATGAGAATCTAACAGAGGTAATCAAGTTTCCAAACTCATTCCAAATAAGCACACGCAGAACATTGGATTTAATGTTTCCAGTCTTACTAAAAACTGATTTTGTTTTTGTTTTCATTCTTTTTTACTCTTTATTCATATTCGCATTCGGACATAAGAGGCTACTATGTGGGAACATGTTTACAGGAAGGGAGATGAGAAGCAAGATATCTATTCACATTACATTTAAATTTCTGCATGTTAGTACAGTCAGAGGAGCAGGACACAGGAAGGGAATTCCAAAGTCTAGCAGTTCAAGGGAAGAAACTATCAATGTAGAAAGCTTTCCAGTATCTAGGGACTTCTACAATGAAGAGATGGAATTTTGATGCTTGTCGGGTTAGTGTTGGATATTTGCATCAAATACTTGCTACATGTTTGTCCGAGCAAAACATTGGATTTAATGTTTCATGTTTCACTAAAGACAACGGATTTCAGAGATGTCGGGTATTGTTCAATCCACATGATTTGTCTGTAATCCACTTTATCGACAGAACCAGTGGTTTCTTTATCTGTAGCCGCAACGGTGATGTGGCAAATAACGCAAATAATTAAAGGTTTAATGAATGCTTGTGTGTGTTGGCTTAAAAGCAGCAGCAGCAACAACGTCTGGCTGGTCTATAAAATACTAATAGCTTGTGAACGTGTTTGTTTGTTTGAAAGCATCAGCAGCAGTCGTAATTTGTAATTGCCAACTATTTAATAATATATGTAACAAATACTGTACCAACTACTCATTGGTGGTCTAATATAACCTACTTTACTGCTCGTTGGTGGTCTATTATAATATACAAAGTTACAAAAAAATCAAAATTTGTAAGCAAATTTAGCTTAGGTATTTGGACAATGTCAAAATATTGTTAATAGACTGTCCACATAGGAGCAGCCGTATTCAGTAAGAGGTCAACAAATACTATTGTGTGTACCCTTTCTGTAAAAAATTACAAAATATAATTTATATTTCGCCAGTGTTTGCACTAATTTTCTAATGTACATTATATATATATATATATATATATATATATATATATATATATAATGTACATATATATATATATATATATATATATCTAATGTGTATATATATATATATATATATAATGTGTATATATATATGTGTGTGTGTATATATTATATAATGTATATATATATATACTATGTGTATATATATATAATGTATGTATATATACTATGTGCATATATATATAATGTATATATATATATACTATGTGTATATATATATAATGTATATATATATATACTATATATATATGTGTGTGTGTGTATGTATGTATGTATATATATAACGTATATATTATATATATATATAATTTACATATATATATACATATATATATATATATATATATATATATACTACATATGTATTTTGTTATTATGTGCTTTAATTATCATCTCTAAATTTTCGCAACAACTGTAGGATAACTTTAAGGTATTTTTATTGAAGATTTTGTGTAAGGCGTTGGTTGCAGGAAAGTGTTTTTCAATAAGATCTAGAAATTTCTTGCCAAGTTTTGTTTTTAACATTTGATTGTATGGGGCCGTATACCAAATTATACTTCTTTTTCTTCTATTTTTATTTTTATTATAGTTATTGGTGTTTTGTTGTTTATATTTGATATCGATATTTTTGTATCCACTATTTTTTAGGGCTGTTTCGTAGATATTGGTTGACCTGTTAAATGCATTTTCATCGCTTGGGTTATTACTGAGTCTACTTACGATCGAGTTAGGAATGTGTTTTATAATTGATGGTGGGTGATTGGACTTAGGGTTTACGCAAATTGGTGTAGCGTTATCTTTTAAGTAGGGTTCATATGTGTTTTATCTAAATTTAACGTGACGTCCAGGAAGTTTGTTATTTTTATGTTATAGCTAATACGTCTGTTTTTAGGCCTAATTTCTTCATTTCCTTGTGTATGATTTTCTTAAAGTTTTCTCCCTTGACTTTGTTGGAGTTTTTTATTATAGCTAGTCCGTCATCTCTATATAGGCCGATATCCCTAATCCTATTTCTGATTTTTATTCTTAGGTTGATATTTAAAAGCATTTCATAATAGCTGCACTAAATATTTTTTTTTTACATAAACTATGTCTAAGTATGTTATTCAATAATACGGTAAACAAGACATTAAAATTGGCAGATGCATAATTAGATTTATCAGCTGAAATGCTACTTGGGTCTGACTTTGAAAAGTGTTGTGGTGTAAATGTTGAAAGGAATAACTAGAAGAGTCGTCAACAGTGAACTGAATAATATGTTAAGAGAAATACAGGCAAGTATGTTAGTTGAGTGGGAACTCCGCTCTACTGAAGGACAAGTAATGTTACGACTATCCCTCTGAGTCTTGGGTCCAGACTCACTGGAAAGCAAATCTGCTTACCGGAAATGACGTCAGGAATAGTCCATCGTCAGAATCTGTAGGGGTGCCTTCCCAACAAAAATCCGACAAGGTAACTTCGTATGTTAGAACACCCCCATCAAGTAAAATAAAACGTGAGATGCATAGAATTATCGTCACTTCGTAACAACTTTGACACAGAAGGTGATTTTTTAGCACTCGTGATATCGGTTAATGTCTTTGCCTCTCGGCCATGGATTCACTTTGATGTTTTTTAAACGCTTCAAACCCCTGGGTGAATAGATGCCTCTACCCTCGATGATCGAAAGGAATAACCTTCTAGTTTTTCATGGTTGCTGATGTCATTCTATTTTTTTTTTTTTTCCTCATTTTTTTTATGCGTGTTTTTGTAGAAGAGTCTTCTTCGGCCATGTTGCCTATCATGCAGCTACCAACGCAAAAGAATATCACACGTGTTAAAATGTTAAAATAAATATTCATCCTATATATTTCACAGGTAATAGAAAAACAACTGAGTGCTTCTTTTTTAAGGAGCTGGATTTTTCCCACTTTAAAAATTGATCTTGTATTTAAATTTGCCCTCGTGGTGGTGGGGGTGGGATAGAAACAGAAAAGCAACTGAGAAGAAATGTTTGTCCTTAATATTTCATATTTTTAATAAATCAGATAAATACGATTTCTTTTCGTATTTTAAGAACATTGTCACGTCGTGTCTGCAAAAGATGCCAAATGGAGATATCAAGCCACATGAATCTATAAATATGATGATCATTTACTTTTCTTTATTTGCATTTTTCAAACATTATATATAATAAAAAAAATGAAATGCTACAGAGACAGGATGTATTAAAAAAAGACAAAAGGAAAAACAAATTTAATACAGGAATAAATTCAAAACGAGAAGTTTTCAGATGCCGTTTGAATAAATGGACGTCTTTAGAAACATTTCTTCTGAAGATGTTCGTTGATGCGCATGAAAGCGGTACAGCTCTCGTTTCTGAGTATTTATTCCTGTGTTTAATTTGTTTTTCTTTTTATCACACACACACACACAAGTTCTGCTTATCCAATGTTGCCCCGTAATGTACATGGCTTGCTATTTGCTTTGCCTTTGTTTTCAACTTTGATGTTTTTTTTTTCTTTTTTCCAAAATAGTTTTTTGTTCAAATTAAAAATATGTATAGACCGATACAGTAATACATTCCCTTTTTTTTTTTTTTGTAAAAGATGGAGTCCATTTAAAAATGATTAAGACCTGGACAAAGTATTTTGTGGGAGAAATTAAGTTGGATTACATGTTATTCTTCTTAACAACATGGTGCAACAATCAACAAAAGGAACTGACAAATGATAATCAAATATTGATTTTCTAGGAAAAAAGCTATAGATGACAAACAAACGATATAGACAGACTTTGCTTTATATACTAGATATATCAAAGAAATATCATTAAAGTAATTTTTACTATTATTTACAATGTTTGGCAGAACGGAAAGTTGCGGTTAATTAGAACAATTAAAATAGAAGTTTTTTTTGTTTTTTTTTTAAACATAACTCAATCTTGAACCTACAGAATGTATTTTTTGTGATGAAAATATACAGAAAGGAACCTTAGAGAAGCAAGCATTGATTAAGTCTACTTAGTATAATATATATGAATTAAATAAGTTCAAATGCATTGAGCTAAAAAACAATATTTTGTAGAAAGTGCTCAATACATATGTATAATTTTATAGGTAAAAGTATATAAACATAAAAAAACAATCCCTACGCGGATTAATCTATGTTTCAATGATGTTAATCATAGTGTTATGAGTACAACAAATCTAATGTTTATATATATATATATATATATATATATATATATATATATATAGATAGAGAGAGAGAGAGAGAGAGAGAGAGTATTGAAATTTATTTCCGACAATATATTATGTACACTACACTGATGTTTGTTTTTTTGTTTGCTTTTTTTTTCCTCAGCAACACCCGTTCGCATGAATCCTTAAATAAACGGTTATTTTAATCCACTAGACTAGAATAAATATAGACCCCCCCCCCCCAAAAAAAAAAGAAATGTAAATATCATGAATTGTTTTCACTTTGGTATTGATCAAATGACATCTCAAACCAAAGGCGTATTTACCTATGAACTGATACTGATAACATTTTTGAATCAATAAGTCCCGGATCCACAACTTTGATTTAACTGAGTTCCTGAGAAATTTTATGAGCCTCCCTCCCCTGAAAAATTACTCGGAATAAGATTAAAAAAGAATAACAAAAATTAAAATAATAAACAAGAAAGCAGACGACTTTTAATGTTTTCTCCTAAGTAAAATGAATAACAGTATAACATATGAATTACCCTCCGTACTCCGTGGAAAGGATCACGTGATCATAATTCAAGAATATACATTTCAACGAAACTGTTCTTGATGTTCCAATGAGGGATGATAATGAGGTTCTGAGCTGTAATCCTTGTTCACGGTCAGCTATATCACGGCTATGGCCTTGGTTATATCCACAGTGTATTTTTATCAAGGTTGCAAAATCAAACTGTTCAGTTACAAAGAAAACGGTGGCTAGGTCGGGTCGACTGTTCTTATAGTTAGCTTGAAATGGAGTAATAAAGTAGAGAGAGAGAGAGAGAGAGAGAGAGAGAGAGAGAGAGAGAGAGAGAGAGAGAGAGAGAGAAAACAGATTAGGAAGTAAAAGAGAAACGCTACTACTGACAGATTTTCCCTACGCGTTCAAATGTAGCGTTTTTTTTTCTTCCATTTTTTAATGAAAAAAAAAAAAGTCTTGTATCCTTCGGATGCGTTTGTAAGATTTTACCAAGTTCTTTTAAATTTCTATGCATCTTTCAGGCAGTACTTGTAGCTATCAACATCTTTGCTATGTATTGTGTAATTTACTTTCCCATTTCCGTTTGTGCTGAGAATTAACTTATCCATGTATTGAATGGATGATAGTGTGTCTGTTCCTACTTCTCTCCGCAGTAGGGATTATGATATATTTTACCTTCATCCCATTCAACATAACAATGAACACACACGAACACACACACACACACACACACACACACACACACACACACACACACACACACACTGACAATCAACAATATTCCAAATATCTATTGTCATAAATAAGCAGTAAGGAGTATGTGGGTGGTGAACAAATCTGGGACACTGGTTACGTTTCGTAAAAGCTTATGCATGTTGGAAATCATAAATATAAAAATAAGATTCAAGAAAAAAAAAAAAACTTTAGTTCATACACTTTTGCTTCAAATCCAATACAAACTGGAATTATGCTTTAAAAACTGGAAAATAAACAATTGATAACTAACAACAATAATAATTATCTGTGTGTGTTTATATCGGTTGTTTATGCATGAAATGGTCGTAAAGTTACACTGAATTGTTTTGAATTTCAGCAAGAATAAAATGAATAAACATCCACAAAGTTGGTATATTCTTGATGTGCGTTGCCGTGGATGAATATTTTAAATTTAAAAAAAATAAAATTCTTTTTTGGCGTCAACTGGGTAAAGTTTCATCAGTATTTCGGCTATTTCCAATGTTATCTATTACGTAAGGGATGGTGGTGAATAATGCATTGTTTTCAAGAGATTAAAACAGGAGTGCGAAATGGGTGGGTGTGAAAAAGCGGTGTGAATAGAAGGATGTGAAAAAAAAACAACGGAAGAGGGAAAGAGAAAAAGATAGATGAATTGAGAGAGGTAAAGAGAAGTTTTCATATAAAGATGTGACACCCACTTCTTAACCCCTTCTATTTTGTTTTTTTTAATCGTCCTGGACAACGTCGGGTAACTCTGTTAGAAGTAAATCTATATAATATTTTACTTGTTTCTACCTTAGTTAGTTCGTACGTTATGCTTTGAAATAGGCCAAATAACATTTTTTAAGGCTAAACTGCTTCAAACAAAAAACAAATTTGCGAAATTTGGCCTAGAAAACAATCTTGCAACTCTGGAGAAGAAGACTATGAGAGTGACTTCCCTTTGATGTAGTATTGTTTTCAAATATAATCATAATGCTAATATACGATCATTGTTGTAATGATGTGAAAAAGTAACTCAGTCATTTCGACATGCAGAGATCCTTCAAAGAAAGAAGTCAGTGAAATGTTACATAAAAAAGGGAACATCCGAAAGAAACAGGTAAAAACATTGTTTACCAAGAGGTCCTGAACTGAAGGAGTAAATTAAAGATTGTCTCTTGCAATGTAATTTTATTATTTGTATTGAACCATGGAGCACAATATTACTTTGAGTATTTATTAGTACTTATTAATTTATCTCATTATCTGCAGAAGTTTAAATGTAATGAGTCAGAGCTATAATTAAAATACAATGGACACTATTTTCATAGAAATGTTAATAAACTCATATCTGCTGTGCGTTATTGTTTTTTTCTATCCCCCCCAAAAAATAACTTCTTTTTTTTTGTTTTTTGCGCTATCCATAAAACATCAGTTTTTTTTTCAAAACATTTGTTGATTAAATATATTTCTCATTCTGTGGAATTTCCGCAGGTCCTGCTAGTAAATAATGATGTGCAAGTTATGTAGTCGAAAGAACAACACACACGCACGAGAAGCGGTCACACAATTTTATTAATTTAGGCATCCAATTCATCAAAGAGAACGGACGGCGTCTTGGGAGTCCGATGAAGTCTGAGATAGCATTTCTGCTGGTGTAGCAGTGTGAAGATTTTGCAGCAGATAACTCCTCCCCACCTGTGATCATGTTCAAGGTAAATGAAGCACACCGGAAGTAAACACATTTGCCCGCAGCAAATACATGGGATGCGCCGAAGCAGTAACAAGATCAATCGGCACATCCCTCTCGTCAAAAAAAGAAAAAAAAAAGAAAAAAAAGATCCGTTCTCTTTTTTCCGCCATTTCTTTTAGCACCAAAACGGACTAAATTGCATTTGTTCTTTTCCAATTGACAGCATTTAACAATGTCTGCAAATGGGCAGTCTTCTTATCGCTTACGGTTCTCTTAAAGACAAGACAGATATATCGCTTTCATTTGGTAGCATCTGTTGCCTGATGTATTGTGTGTGTGTGTGTGTGTGTGTGTGGCCAATGAACAATCGAATCTCCTTCTCCCCCTAAGCAATTTGATACAGACGTTTACTGTCAGATAGCCATATCAACCGCGCTTTCTTTTGAAACAAAGAAAAACATAGATAAATAAAATAAAAAAAACAATTTGCTTTCGCCATGTTCAAATATATTCCTGCTGCTTACTTCCGAATACATGATGTCTAGAACTCAATATTTATTTTGAGCAACTGTTTGTCTGACAGAGAAGAAATAGCTCAGTGGTCAAGTAACTGGACGGGGGACCACATTGTACGGATGTCCGCTATCAGATAGCGTTTTTCAACATTACACTTTATATTTGCAAGAAAAATAATACTCAACAACATTCGTAAACATTTGCTCAAATACGTTTTGTTTGGTTTATATGATAAACGGCATAATCAACACTTTTGGGGGTTATTTAAGATTAAATACTGAACACACAATATCTATTGTAAATGCTTCTTTGTATACTAACTGTACATATCAAGCGTTGCCTGAAAGGTCGTTGTCGTTTAGTATCCATTACATTGTAAAGAACCTATTTTTGATTTTATAAAATTATTTTTATATAATGGTTTGCATTAAAGTTTAAATGAAAAAGTAAAGTATCATGGTTAAATTGTGCTCTAAACAGAAACATTCATTTCGAACACGCCTGTCTTATCAAAGAACTTACTGTTGATTTTATAGGCTGAGTCTTTCTACTTGTGCGGTGATTAAAAATTTCAAATGCACTTATGATGTTAGGCTCTATAAGGATGTTAACTTTGGTCAAAATTGAATTGCTCAAGGCAAATGAACAATCATATTTTTTAGATTACTGATTTCTGATACTTATCGAAGGCATTCCAATATATGTTTCTAAGAACACTCCCAGACACATAAAGTACATTTGTGTGAGATAAAAAAAATTAAAAAATTGGCCTACCCATTTTGGAGTCAATAGGAAACAAACTCTCTCATACAAAGTGCCTTTTATATATAGAGGTTTACCTTTTCTTTAAATTCATATACAATGTCTATCAAATTTAAAAGTTAACATTTAGTGGATATTTAGTTCAAAATGTTGGTAACCACTAGTCTATACTGTTAACGTCAATTGAAAGATGAATTACTTCCCTTGAATGATTATGCAGGAAGTGAAAACCATTTAAGGTAGATATTCTTACTGCTCAGCGTGTGAAATAATCCCTCCCATTCACTGATAACGTCTTTAAATACCGTAAAGCCGTTTGTTCGATTATTTTCTTCCCTCAAAATGCTAGACTTTGGAATTCACTCTGTTTTCTGCTTCCTTGACTGTAGTAACCTGCAGAAGTTTAAATGTAATGTGAACAGACATCTCGCTGCTCAACTCCCCACAATCTCCCGTTAGATACAATCCCAAATAGTACCTGCTTATGTCCAATATGCCTTGTTTGGAGTGAAAGAGAGTTAGAAAAGAAAAGAAAAACGTGTACTAGTGAATGACTGGGGGCCGTATTCAAAAAACGAAGCATTCGTTTGTTTAAATGACTTTATAGATTTCATTTAAAAATAAGTTTTTGAATTTGAAAGAGAAAGTTCATTTGCTTGAATTATTTACTACATTTAATATCAAAGAAAAAAGTGCTTGGAACTTTGAAACAAGAAAGCCCTTTGTTTAAATGACTAACTACAATTTGGTAGCAGAGCCTAGTTTCAATTTATAGACCTCTATGTTATGGAACCAACATGTTTCCACAGTGTGACTGCTCTAATGTTTTACACAGCTGCCACAAACATTCAATGGTCCACTTCACACATTGAGCAATCAATATGATTATCTTGAAATAGTCTCCACTTTCTGTATAATCATTCCAGGGAGGTAACTCCTGTCAGCAACAATCTTTCCTTTTCCTATCAATTAAGCAGCACATTCTTCACATACACATACAATACAAGACCTAGAGACACATAATCTTTATATAATGGCTTGAAGTTAAATTTAAAATGCAAAAGTCGAGTATCATGGTTTAATTGTGCTCTAAAATCCATTTTTGAACACGCCTCTGTCTTATCAAAGAACTTACTGTTGATGTTACATGCCTGGCCTTTCTGTTGTACATAACATGACCTATTACATTCTAACACATTGTACGAGTCATTTCACTTTCAAAAGTGCATGAAAGCCACTTTGCCTCAAAAAGGTAAAAAAACAACAAAGTGACCAAAGACTTGAAATGCCTTACTGATCAAAGCAGAAGAATCAAAATATTATGCTCGTTAGGAAGCATTTGAATTGTTTTAGTATGCTCAAATTATCAGATGGAGGCAGAATGGAATTTTGTGCTGACTGTGTAATAAAAACCAATAAATGAATACAAATAGCATATTCTACAAAGCCTAGTATATAGTATGTAGGTTAATATATTCTGATAATTAATATAAATTATGAGAATGTGACACAAGTGGAAGACCAAAGGGACAACCGGATAAAAATTGATTATAATAATAATTTGTATTGTAATTGAACTATTCATATTCTTTTCTTTGTTTTAATAATAATAATAATAATAATAATAATGTGACCCCCCCCCCTTCGAAAGGGCATCAGTCTAGGCTGATACCACACAAAATAGTTATGAAGGGTCAAGACGATGGAAAGACTGAAGAGAGGCGTGTTAACTATGTTTCCACTGAAAGAGTGCAAAGAGTACTGGGGCCTTTGGAAGGCTTATTGCCACTCTCATCCTCTTGAAGACCAATAATCGTTGTGAGCGAAAAGTCAATAGTAAGTAGATGTTGCAATACTGCAGAGTCATTTGCAATGGTTATCAAAAGAGGTGTAGAGTACTGGAAATCTTAGAAGACTTATTGTCACCCAGACTCTAGGGAACACCACTGGTTATTATGAGTGAGTAATCTCTGATGATGACCTGTGTGAGAACTAGTGAGTACTATAGTGATTATAATAATAATAATAATACTAATACTAGATTTAAACATATCATGCCTCAACGAGATCCATTTGGCCAATCATGAATGCCATATTTTAATAGAAATTAGCAAAACGTGTTGATTAAATACAGACCTATGTGTAGTGCCATCATTACAAGCTTCAAGCAAAGTCGTGCACTGGGGACTCAACTTACAGAATACGAGTAACCACTAAAACGAATACAAAAATATAAATAGTTGATAACAATAAATATATTTATTGCAGTGGTACTCCAGATAAAATCTATATTTAAAGATTTCAATGAAATATACAACTGTTTGAACTCTACTGAGCATGTTCTGCCTAATCGCCAATATGTATTACCCAACATATCTACTAATAAACCCACCGACGTCAACATTTGAAATTATAGCCAAAAGGCTCTCCTATTCCTTAATTAGAAGTGTTAAAGTATGAAGGAGAAAGAGAGTTAATTATATTTTAAGTGCAATATTTAACTCCTTATATTAAGTGGCTTCATGCCTTGTCTGGAGTGATTTCCATAAAATAAAATAACATTGTTTTCGTAGATATTTTTTAAATGTGTGTTCTTGATTTGGTTACTTTTTCACAATTGACGAAAGTTTCAGCTACCATTTTCTTTGTTGTCTCTGACATCATATCCACCTAAATATCAACTTCATTTTCTCACGATCCTTGCTCATACAAGCAAGTTCTACTGTTTGAACTCATGAGCACATCCTGTGTAATCGCTAATATACACTAGCCAGCATATCTACCATCAAATTTATCCACTCCAATATATAACATTTTTATTTTAGGAATAGGAAATCAATTTGAGTAAGTAAATAAAATAAAGTTTAATGTTAAAAGATTTGTCGTTGTCTTCAAAGTCAAATACCATAAGAGGGTAAAGAAAATATCTTTATTTCTGGGGAAGAACAATATAATAACACTAGACTTTTGGACCATTAAAAACGGGCAGGAAGTTATAGCCCGTTGACTTAGAATGAGTGTCTTATACCAAATTGATGGTTAAATATGAATAACGCTGTGCTAATTTTTGTATTAAATACTAATCCCTATTAATCTCTAACTCTGCACCGGATGAATACTATAACAGTTAGATCGCTGCACCTTATTACAACAAAGGCCCATACAAAATAGCAGCCAGATCAGTCCAGTAGTTTCCGAGAAAAAGTAAAATGGAAAGACAAACTAAGTGAGAAAAATATATTATAGATGATTGTTGTTTATTTCTATGAAGGGTTATCTTAATGCAGATACTTGAAGTTGCAAAAGGTGCTTGGGGGCAAAAATCTAGATAATGAGGTGCTGCCTATAAATAGATACTATAAATATATGTTATTAGAAAATACTTATATAGTATGTGGTTTATTAAAATTCTTATTTAGAATGTTATTAAAATGCTTATTAAGTAGGTGGTTTATTAGAATGTTTATTAAAATGCTGATTTAGTATGTCGTTTATGAAAATGCTTATATAGTATGTCATTTATCAAAATGCTTATTCAGTATGTGGTTTATTAAAATGTTTATTTGATATGTGGTTTATTAAAATGTGTATTTCATATGTGGTTTATTAAAATGTTTATTTCATATGTGGTTTACTAAAATGTTTATTTCATATGTGGTTTACTAAAATGTTTATTTCATATGTGGTTTACTAAAATGTTTATTTCATATGTGGTTTACTAAAATGTTTATTTCATATGTGGTTTACTAAAATGTTTATTTCATATGTGGTTTACTAAAATGTTTATTTCATATGTGGTTTACTAAAATGTTTATTTCATATGTGGTTTACTAAAATGTTTATTTCATATGTGGTTTACTAAAATGTTTATTTCATATGTGGTTTACTAAAATGTTTATTTCATATGTGGTTTACTAAAATGTTTATTTCATATGTGGTTTACTAAAATGTTTATTTCATATGTGGTTTACTAAAATGTTTATTTCATATGTGGTTTACTAAAATGTTTATTTCATATGTGGTTTACTAAAATGTTTATTTCATATGTGGTTTACTAAAATGTTTATTTCATATGTGGTTTACTAAAATGTTTATTTCATATGTGGTTTACTAAAATGTTTATTTCATATGTGGTTTATTAAAATGTTTATTTCATATGTGGTTTATTAAAATGTGTATTTCATATGTGGTTTATTAAAATGTTTATTTCATATGTGGTTTATTAAAATGTGTATTTCATATGTGGTTTATTAAAATGTGTATTTCATATGTGGTTTATTAAAATGTGTATTTCATATGTGGTTTATTAAAATGTGTATTTCATATGTGGTTTATTAAAATGTGTATTTCATATGTGGTTTATTAAAATGTGTATTTCATATGTGGTTTATTAAAATGTGTATTTCATATGTGGTTTATTAAAATGTTTATTTCATATGTGGTTTATTAAAATGTTTATTTCATATGTTGTTTATTAAAATGTGTATTTCATATGTGGTTTATTAAAATGTGTATTTCATATGTGGTTTATTAAAATGTGTATTTCATATGTGGTTTATTAAAATGTGTATTTCATATGTGGTTTATTAAAATGTGTATTTCATATGTGGTTTATTAAAATGTTTATTTCATATGTGGTTTATTAAAATGTGTATTTCATATGTGGTTTATTAAAATGTTTATTTCATATGTGGTTTATTAAAATGTTTATTTCATATGTGGTTTATTAAAATGTTTATTTCATATGTGGTTTATTAAAATGTTTATTTCATATGTGGTTTATTAAAATGTTTATTTCATATGTGGTTTATTAAAATGTTTATTTCATATGTGGTTTATTAAAATGTGTATTTCATATGTGGTTTATTAAAATGTGTATTTCATATGTGGTTTATTAAAATGTGTATTTCATATGTGGTTTATTAAAATGTTTATTTCATATGTGGTTTATTAAAATGTGTATTTCATATGTGGTTTATTAATATGTGTATTTCATATGTGGATTATTAAAATGTGTATTTCATATGTGGTTTATTAAAATGTGTATTTCATATGTAGTTTATTAAAATGTGTATTTCATATGTGGTTTATTAAAATGTGTATTTCATATGTGGTTTATTAAAATGTTTATTTCATATGTGGTTTATTAAAATGTGTATTTCATATGTGGTTTATTAAAATGTGTATTTCATATGTGGTTTATTAAAATGTGTATTTCATATGTGGTTTATTAAAATGTGTATTTCATATGTGGTTTATTAAAATGTGTATTTCATATGTGGTTTATTAAAATGTGTATTTCATATGTGGTTTATTAAAATGTGTATTTGATATGTGGTTTTTTACAATGTTTATTTCATATGTGGTCTTTTAAAATGTTTATTTCATATGTGGTCTATTAAAATGTTTATTTCATATGTGGTTTATTAAAATGTTTATTTCATATGTGGTTTATTAAAATGTTTATTTCATATGTGGTTTATTAAAATGTTTATTTCATATGTGGTTTATTAAAATGTGTATTTCATATGTGGTTTATTAAAATGTGTATTTCATATGTGGTTTATTAAAATGTGTATTTCATATGTGGTTTATTAAAATGTGTATTTCATATGTGGTTTATTAAAATGTTTATTTCATATGTGGTTTATTAAAATGTTTATTTCATATGTGGTTTATTAAAATGTTTATTTCATATGTGGTTTATTAAAATGTTTATTTCATATGTGGTTTATTAAAATGTGTATTTCATATGTGGTTTATTAAAATGTGTATTTCATATGTGGTTTATTAAAATGTGTATTTCATATGTGGTTTATTAAAATGTGTATTTCATATGTGGTTTATTAAAATGTTTATTTCATATGTAGTTTATTAAAATGTTTATTTCATATGTAGTTTATTAAAATGTGTATTTCATATGTGGTTTATTAAAATGTTTATTTCATATGTGGTTTATTAAAATGTTTATTTCATATGTGGTTTATTAAAATGTTTATTTCATATGTGGTTTATTAAAATGTGTATTTCATATGTGGTTTATTAAAATGTGTATTTCATATGTGGTTTATTAAAATGTGTATTTCATATGTGGTTTATTAAAATGTTTATTTCATATGTGGTTTATTAAAATGTGTATTTCATATGTGGTTTATTAAAATGTTTATTTCATATGTGGTTTATTAAAATGTGTATTTCATATGTGGTTTATTAAAATGTGTATTTCATATGTGGTTTATTAAAATGTTTATTTCATATATGGTTTATTAAAATGTTTATTTCATATGTGGTTTATTAAAATGTTTATTTCATATGTGGTTTATTAAAATGTGTATTTCATATGTGGTTTATTAACATGTTTATTTCATATGTGGTTTATTAAAATGTTTATTTCATATGTGGTTTATTAAAATGTTTATTTCATATGTGGTTTATTAAAATGTTTATTTCATATGTGGTTTATTAAAATGTGTATTTCATATGTGGTTTATTAAAATGTTTATTTCATATGTGGTTTATTAAAATGTTTATTTCATATGTGGTTTATTAAAATGTGTATTTCATATGTGGTTTATTAAAATGTTTATTTCATATGTGGTTTATTAAAATGTGTATTTCATATGTGGTTTATTAAAATGTTTATTTCATATGTGGTTTATTAAAATGTTTATTTCATATGTGGTTTATTAAAATGTGTATTTCATATGTGGTTTATTAAAATGTGTATTTCATATGTGGTTTATTAAAATGTGTATTTCATATGTGGTTTATTAAAATGTGTATTTCATATGTGGTTTATTAAAATGTGTATTTCATATGTGGTTTATTAAAATGTTTATTTCATATGTGGTTTATTAAAATGTGTATTTCATATGTGGTTTATTAAAATGTGTATTTCATATGTGGTTTATTAAAATGTGTATTTCATATGTGGTTTATTAAAATGTGTATTTCATATGTGGTTTATTAAAATGTTTATTTCATATGTGGTTTATTAAAATGTGTATTTCATATGTGGGTTATTAAAATGTTTATTTCATATGTGGTTTATTAAAATGTTTATTTCATATGTGGTTTATTAAAATGTTTATTTCATATGTGGTTTATTAAAATGTGTATTTCATATGTGGTTTATTAAAATGTGTATTTCATATGTGGTTTATTAAAATGTGTATTTCATATGTGGTTTATTAAATTGTGTATTTCATATGTGGTTTATTAAAATGTGTATTTCATATGTGGTTTATTAAAATGTGTATTTCATATGTGGTTTATTAAAATGTGTATTTCATATGTGGTTTATTAAAATGTGTATTTCATATGTGGTTTTTTAAAATGTTTATTTGATATGTGGTTTATTAAAATGTTTATTTCATATGTGGTTTATTAAAATGTTTATTCCATATGTGGTTTATTAAAATGTTTATTTCATATGTGGTTTATTAAAATGTTTATTTCATATGTGGTTTATTAAAATGTGTATTTCATATGTGGTTTATTAACATGTTTATTTCATATGTGGTTTATTAAAATGTTTATTTCATATGTGGTTTATTAAAATGTTTATTTCATATGTGGTTTATTAAAATGTTTATTTCATATGTGGTTTATTAAAATGTGTATTTCATATGTGGTTTATTAAAATGTTTATTTCATATGTGGTTTATTAAAATGTTTATTTCATATGTGGTTTATTAAAATGTGTATTTCATATGTGGTTTATTAAAATGTTTATTTCATATGTGGTTTATTAAAATGTGTATTTCATATGTGGTTTATTAAAATGTTTATTTCATATGTGGTTTATTAAAATGTTTATTTCATATGTGGTTTATTAAAATGTGTATTTCATATGTGGTTTATTAAAATGTGTATTTCATATGTGGTTTATTAAAATGTGTATTTCATATGTGGTTTATTAAAATGTGTATTTCATATGTGGTTTATTAAAATGTGTATTTCATATGTGGTTTATTAAAATGTTTATTTCATATGTGGTTTATTAAAATGTGTATTTCATATGTGGTTTATTAAAATGTGTATTTCATATGTGGTTTATTAAAATGTGTATTTCATATGTGGTTTATTAAAATGTGTATTTCATATGTGGTTTATTAAAATGTTTATTTCATATGTGGTTTATTAAAATGTGTATTTCATATGTGGGTTATTAAAATGTTTATTTCATATGTGGTTTATTAAAATGTTTATTTCATATGTGGTTTATTAAAATGTTTATTTCATATGTGGTTTATTAAAATGTGTATTTCATATGTGGTTTATTAAAATGTGTATTTCATATGTGGTTTATTAAAATGTGTATTTCATATGTGGTTTATTAAATTGTGTATTTCATATGTGGTTTATTAAAATGTGTATTTCATATGTGGTTTATTAAAATGTGTATTTCATATGTGGTTTATTAAAATGTGTATTTCATATGTGGTTTATTAAAATGTGTATTTCATATGTGGTTTTTTAAAATGTTTATTTGATATGTGGTTTATTAAAATGTTTATTTCATATGTGGTTTATTAAAATGTTTATTCCATATGTGGTTTATTAAAATGTTTATTTCATATGTGGTTTATTAAAATGTTTATTTGATATGTGGTTTATTAAAATGTTTATTTCATATGTGGTTTATTAAAATGTGTATTTCATATGTGGTTTATTAAAATGTGTATTTCATATGTGGTTTATTAAAATGTGTATTTCATATGTGGTTTATTAAAATGTGTATTTCATATGTGGTTTATTAAAATGTGTATTTCATATGTGGTTTATTAAAATGTGTATTTCATATGTGGTTTATTAAAATGTTTATTTCATATGTAGTTTATTAAAATGTGTATTTCATATGTGGTTTATTAAAATGTTTATTTCATATGTGGTTTATTAAAATGTTTATTTCATATGTGGTTTATTAAAATGTTTATTTCATATGTGGTTTATTAAAATGTATATTTCATATGTGGTTTATTAAAATGTGTATTTCATATGTGGTTTATTAAAATGTGTATTTCATATGTGGTTTATTAAAATGTGTATTTCATATGTGGTTTATTAAAATGTGTATTTCATATGTGGTTTATTAAAATGTGTATTTCATATGTGGTTTATTAAAATGTTTATTTCATATGTGGTTTATTAAAATGTGTATTTCATATGTGGTTTATTAAAATGTGTATTTCATATGTGGTTTATTAAAATGTGTATTTCATATGTGGTTTATTAAAATGTGTATTTCATATGTGGTTTATTAAAATGTTTATTTCATATGTGGTTTATTAAAATGTGTATTTCATATGTGGGTTATTAAAATGTTTATTTCATATGTGGTTTATTAAAATGTTTATTTCATATGTGGTTTATTAAAATGTTTATTTCATATGTGGTTTATTAAAATGTGTATTTCATATGTGGTTTATTAAAATGTGTATTTCATATGTGGTTTATTAAATTGTGTATTTCATATGTGGTTTATTAAAATGTGTATTTCATATGTGGTTTATTAAAATGTGTATTTCATATGTGGTTTATTAAAATGTGTATTTCATATGTGGTTTATTAAAATGTTTATTTCATATGTGGTTTATTAAAATGTGTATTTCATATGTGGTTTATTAAAATGTGTATTTCATATGTGGTTTATTAAAATGTGTATTTCATATGTGGTTTATTAAAATGTGTATTTCATATGTGGTTTATTAAAATGTGTATTTCATATGTGGTTTATTAAAATGTGTATTTCATATGTGGTTTATTAAAATGTTTATTTCATATGTGGTTTATTAAAATGTGTATTTCATATGTGGTTTATTAAAATGTGTATTTCATATGTGGTTTATTAAAATGTGTATTTCATATGTGGTTTATTAAAATGTGTATTTCATATGTGGTTTATTAAAATGTGTATTTCATATGTGGTTTATTAAAATGTGTATTTCATATGTGGTTTATTAAAATGTGTATTTCATATGTGGTTTATTAAAATGTGTATTTCATATGTGGTTTATTAAAGCATAACTTTAATGAAAAAACTGAATTCAAGAGCGTACATCATAATCATATGGGATTTTTGGGCTCTTCAGACTTGAAAGCAAGTACATACAGAAAGTAGATGCTTGTCCCAAACTGCAAAGAAGGGGGGGGGGGGGGTAGTACCAATAATAAAATAATCTAACAGAAGAGAAGCTAATCTATCTCATTCTCTCAAATAAGTGTATAACTATGTTTTTTTTTTCACTCTCTCCCTATGTTTACTACAGCTGGTGTCTGGATATATGTCTCATGAATAAAACGTCCACCTAATAAGAACACCTGTAATTTGTAATTTGACTGAGAACAAAGACGACGTGCATGGTTTAGCACCAACTAGAGTATATAATGAGATTACAGACACCTCAGACAATATTACTATGCTACATATACAGTAATGCCAAAAATCTGCTACTCATTACATCTAGATAAATAAAACAGTAGATGTATGCGTATGTATCTTTCTGTCTGTAAATATTTAATCAATAAACTATAAAACTACTCATCACATAACACTGAAATTAACAGCTAATAGTAATCATACACCAAGAATGCTTTATAATGAATAAAATCTTTGTTTGGATTGATGAATAACGTGTACAGAAATAAGTCAGCAAGTTGAATCGCAAAATGTTCATTTGAACTTGCTGACATATTTCTGTCTTTCTGTGCATGCTCAAATTCAATTCATTTCTTCAAGTCGTTTAATATTAAATCTGACTTATCTTTAGATAGCTACATCAGTAGAGAATGCAGCTGGAGTGCTATTTTGGTTTTGATTCTAGTTTACGGTACCCAAGTTTAAAAAAAAAAAAATTTTTTTTAACTTTTCAAATCAGGACTATATATTAGGTACTCGCAGGACCCGTGTATCGCCATTGACCGGTGGAAGATTGCCCCTCCTCTGTTAAAAAAAAAAAAACAAACAAAAAACAATTAAAATATGGTTGTTAGTGAGAGCCACTGCTGGCCCAGTAAAATAGTGGCACTGGCGCCTGTGGCCAAAATTAATGTACCGTGCCGAAGTAACAACATAAATATCTATAAACCCATTCTAAACATGGGATTTGATTATGTGATTATTCTGTGCTTTCACCTAACATGTCAAATAAAAGTAAGGTAGTGTGGCCGATTAGATAGCAGGTGTTACCTTATGCCTGTAATCTATAATGAAAATAAAAGAATACACTGAAAATTAATTATAGCCAAGTGCATTTATTCTGGAGGGAACATTGTGTCACAAGGAAAAGAAACAACCAAAAACCACTGCAGCAGACCTGAACCATTATTCCCGTAGCCTTTAAAATTTTCCTTTTGACTTTGTCCTGATTTTTTTCCAACGATTATCATCAAGTACAGGTTTCATTTTCAAATTAAAAAAGAAATTTAAGGTAGTATTTTTAATGACTATAATAGTCGGGGATCAATTTGTAACGATAACATTCTAATAAATGGAACACACACTTTTTTTTTTGCCATGTCAGTTGCTAATGCTGCCCCGAACCGTTAAATATTTGCCTTTTCTGTTGGTAATTTTTTCCAAGATATTTTAGTATTATGATAGCTAAGCATGTAATCTATGGTAAGCACCATAGAAATTTGCAAAAAATTGAAAAGGAAAAATCTAAATGCAAGTGACAGCATTAACAACGAGAGTGGCCAAAAAGTGGGTGTTCACTGTAGCAGAACGTTATAATTCCAAATTTAAGCTGATAATCACTTGAAAAATTTACGAAAAAGTGAAAAAAAAAAAAAAAAAAAATTTAAATGGTAGGGGTAGCATTGTTCTGGTCCACCAATACTTTTTTTTTAAAATTTTTTTGTAATCTGAAAGTTATGCCTGAAATCGATGATAATCGTTGGAAAATAAAGTACAAAAAAGCAATGAGGAAATCTAAAGGCTAAGGTCAGCTTTGTTCAGGTCCGCCAAACCATGTTAGGATGTACCTGGACAATTGGAACCCCTCTATTACCAAAGTTGTTTGCATTACGGAATGTGTTGTATCAAAAAAAAAAAAAAAAAAAAAAAAAAAAAAAGAAAATGAACAGATGAGGTGTCTGTAGTGTGAAATATTTTCAATCGGATAAAAACACAGGCGGAAGGTTTAAATCAAGGGAAACTGTTTTATTGTGGTTTTCGATGACGACAAAGGAGATTGTTGTAGTGGATAGTGTGTTTTAATGGTTACAAAAGAAAGTATGTCCAAATTTGCGAAAGACAGTATGTAAACTGGAGTAAGAAAAAAAAATCTAAAAGAAACGGAATACCAGTCTGTATTATGAAGTGTGTTCAATAATAAAAAAAACTTGATTGCAAGGACTGTATAATTTTTTTTGTTGCTGTTTTGCCGACGACGAAGGAGATTCTTATAGTGGATAGTGTGTTTTAAACTTTGTAAAAGAAAGTAAGTAAACTGGTTATTGAACCTTCGTTTAATGATTTTTTTCTCTTGTATTTTTCGATCTTACATGACTGAAATGACCTATGCATTAAATAAACTTGACACTGGGCGAAATAATGTCTTTTAGTGACGCCATATTTTAATGTAAATAACCGTTTGTTTATACAGAGAAGAACTGGATTCTAGAATATGAGAATTATCAGAGATTAGCCAATCAGAATCAACGGACTTTGACAAGGGAGGCTTTATTATTTATGAATCGGAAATTGGAAATATTATGTTTGATCTATGTATATATGAGTCAGTTACAGTCAGTGTAACCACAGAATCTGTGGAACGCGTAGAATTCCTCTTGGTAATAACTGGTAGCAGTGGTAGGATTAAACATTTAGAGAGAAAATAGGGACTCCTTCCTCTAGAGATGTTGCGATTGTGATGGTCTTGCTTATAGGATATAATGTAGTATTTTATTATCACGACTCAATGAGTTTGAATTGGTGTTCGAAATCTACATAACATAGTGGCTATTAGCCTAGATATATTGAATTTGTATGTGGCATCTGTTGTTGCAAACCTATAATACTTTTGTACAGAGGAGAATTCCTGCAGCTACTTTATTAATATAGAGAAGAGATAATATAATATTCAATAGAGAATTGGCTCTGTAATAATAAATCCAGGTCGCTCCCAAAAGTCATTAATAAGACTTACAAACTTTTCTGCAGTCCAACTATATCTGGTACAAAGAAACTTGTCAACCAAGTTTCAGCCATGTAACACCATTAAAAATACATATATCAGTGTTTCATTTCTTGATCGAGAAAATTATATAATCATATCCTTTGTCTGGAAAAGGAGCCTAGTAAGTAATGTCATCAACAAAAGGACCAGCCAGTGAAAAGTAGCATGCCGAGTAGACAACTGGATGAAGAGTTGATTATATATATATATAAATATTAATTTACTTGTCCGTACCACCAGTGTCACAAAAATCATCATCATCATCACAAACATTAATTAATGAGAAACAAATTACCTCCGTTTATAGTCGCTCTTTATCAGTTAAAAATTATTAAAACCATTTCCTCTCCAAAAATTTTCAAAAATAAACATGGCTGTCTATTTACAGTTTCAAATTGGCTATTTTATTTTATAATTAAAAAAAAAGTCATGCTGCAAGGAGACTAAGTTTTTTTTATTATTATTATTATAGTTTCTTTTTAAAATTTAAAAAAAATATGCAAGTTAATTGACATCTGTTCCTTTATAATTTATATAAGAATATATTCAGAAAAAAACAATGTGTTGTATGTTGAATTTTCATTTAAAAAAATGCACATTTTTAAATCAATTCTTTTTAACTTTAAAAGGTAAAAAAAAAAAAATTTGCTAAAAAATTGTTTTAAATTTGTCGTTATTTGTTTTATTTTTTTTTTATTCGTTTTATTTATGTGTTTCAAAATTTTCAAGTACCGTGAAATTTCCACCGGTTCTGCTAGTTATATATATGTGTGTGTGTCTAGACTGTTATTCTTGGAAACTTGTTTCTATTTGTCTTGACACTATATTATTATCTCACCGTAATTCCACATAAAATTACAACAAATCACGAAAGCTTATCTGTTTGTCTAGACATAAACCAACCAAATGATTCGCTGTGATCTTCGGTTGAAGGAAGTTAAATTTCCTATCAAAGGAAATTACTTACTTCTAATACCAAACGATCTCTGTCTAGAGAACCAATCATCTAAGCACAAAAAGCGTCTGACCCAAGAAATATAAATGTCTAATGACGATTTCTTTGTTTGTTAATGGATATTGAGGAGAGTTTGGCATTTAACATGTTGAGTGACAAATATGGCACAGAGATGTTATATATCTCTTGATACAGTCTCTGAATATTAGTCACTTCTCTTTCTCCGGTGGTCAGAGATTTATACTATTCTCTAAGTTATGACAAATGAGACAACAATGCCTTTGCTTAAAATATATTTTATTATCATCTTAACTAGAGATCCATTTTTCTTAATAAGTTTTGAATAATTCCTACATAGATATAGATCTTTCCATATTTTAGACTACATTTTATCCAAAGTGTTTTTGAAGACTTACAATGCAGGAATGTACAGTCGTTATGACAGATAAATAAATAATTCAATAATTGTTTTTATTTATTTATTTACCTGAATGTTTTTTTAACTGTGGATGGTATTTATTCCATAGGTCCTTTTGAGTGTATAACCACCACCACCGAGAGAGTAAGCCAGTGAACATGACAGCCTAACGTCACTTCCTGATCAACTTGTAGGTATAGTTTCCGGTATTCAACCACATGGTCACGCTAACAGGCATAAAAAATATGGCTGTGTTAACGATTATCCATGTATGTTCTAAACAGAAAGAACAATTCTCCATTTGGATAATAATTATTATAATTGCACATTGGGATAATTTTAATCTAACAAAATATAGTAAGTGAACTCGTTTTTGAACTTTTATTTCTCTCGGAGAAAGTCGAATATTTCATTTCTTTCTTTTTTTTTACTGTAAAACAAACAATTTTTATATAATATTTTTCAGTCCGTTCTTTTAAAAATAAATAAAACTTTTCACTGAGTATTTCCAAATATTTTAAAGTTAGCATTTTTCATGGCAGTTTTTTTTTTATTTTTTTTTTTACGATGGGTGAATTTTCAATATTTTAGCATCAGGAGTAATTTATTTCTTTGAAATATATTTAAAACTTCAAGTTTCGTTTTTTATAACATTTTAACTGTAAATAATTTACATGACGGGTTTGTTTTACTATACACATAGATTCGAAAAAGTCAAAACAAATATATAACAAATGTTATCTAAGGCAAGATAAGTTACGTTTCTACCAAACTGGATAAATTTTTAGTGTTTTTATTTAATGTAAAGTGTTTATTCAGCTCGAAAAACAGTGTTTATCGATGTATTTGAAAAATGAAAATGGCAGCATGCTTGCTGTTGCACAGAGTAAGTTTGGAAAAACGAGTTTAAACAAAAAATTATACAAAATACTGTTAAAAACTCGTTCAATATATGTTACCGTGACATAAGCAGACATATATTCGGTGTGTTTCTTACAGTATTTTGTTAATTTGTTTGTCTGAACTCATTTTCCCAAACTTACCGAGTTCAATAGCAAGTATGCAGATATTTTTCTTTTTAAAATATATCGATAAACATTGTATGATTTTCGAAGCGATTACACGTTTTAAAGTGAGTAAAACCACTAAAAACATATCCAGTTAGGTAGAAAAATAACTTATCTTGCCTTTGATAACATTTATTTGTTACATATTTGTTTTTTGACAATTTTTTCGAATCTATGTGTACGGTAATACAAACCCAAAATTTAATTTAACTTGAAAATAATATTTAAAATACAAGTGCGCACACTGCACAAGCACCCTTATTATTATCATAATAATAATAGTAATAATAATAAAAAACTGGTGTAGATGACATCGAC
>NC_136494.1:65514238-65634238 GCF_053919585.1 Euprymna scolopes | reverse complement strand
ATTAGCCACCAATTAAGTAAGATTCTCAGAGTTTCAATCTTTTGTTTAACAGCTTAAACCTTAAATCTTGGACATTTTCTAAAATTATGCAATAGATTTGGATTTTAGACATTTGGCATGTTTTGCAAATTGGGGGTGGGTTCATATTTAAACAAATAAATTGGTTGGTTCATTTTATGCCATATCAACTTCTCCGAGGTCGTTCGGTGCCAAACTCAGTTATCCTTGTAAATGCCTTTATACTTTAAGACGTTTTTGCAACTATATGCACATATATAACATAATCCCAAAGTAATGTTAACGATATTCCAAACAGGCAATAAAAACAAGACTTTTGAACAAATTAATATGGAAATTACTTTGCAACAAACCAAAATTGAAAAGTAATCACAATAAAATCGATTTTTCATGAATTCTTAATCAAATTATTTATTTGAAAACAAATGCAAACAGCTTAATTTTGTATCGTTAACAAGTAATATAAAATATTCAAATTGGAAAAACTTTTCCATATTGGCTCAGATAACAAGCATTTTGATGAATAAGATTTTCATTGGTATCTTAAGCAAGATTAATCAAATTTTTGAATTACGGTGTGAAGAATTTTTGAAAATGATGTTCAAAAATTATTTATGCAGTCGTCTGTTTCAATAAAATTTACCCCAAATTATCTTCCAATTTTACCTCCCTTTCTGTTTCACTTGTTACATCTCTCTCTCTCTCTCTCTCTCTCTCTCTCTCTCTCTATTTCCTTTCTCTTTTCTCCTTCCTCTTTCTTTCATTTAATGTCCCCCCACCCCACCCGAAAGTTGACATTATTACAAACAATTCATATTGTGGCTAAACAGTAAAATAAAAGATGTAATTAAATAAATACACAAAGAGGATGAAGAGAAAAATAGAAACAGAATAAACGGGCGCCATCATAAGCAAAAGATGGCATTCGAACGACATTCACCACTATGATTTTATGAAGGTGTCGACGACGTGGTAAAACTTCAAGTCTACACTTTCCTTTTCTCCTGCTAGGTACAGACACCAAGGCAAACTCAAAATCCTTCTGTTCTTAGCGTTATAATCAGAGAAGAAAATAAACAACCCTCTCTATATAATGAACACAATAAAAATCCTAAAGTTTTGTCTTTTATATATATAGATATTTATAATTTTTTTTGCATATGTTATATTTATGTTTTTTGTCAATGTTAAAAAAAGTTGCTATGATAAACAATAGCCAATCAGAAGAAATTGTCTCTTTCGTTCCTTCCATATTGTGAGGACTTTTGAACACCAGTAATTTTATTATAACTTTTGTTTTAATGAAGGAAAATTGAAAATTTTTATTTTGAAATATAGCTGAAAAGTGACCTATGAACTGTAAAAATTGTTTTAAATTTTGTCGGAAAATGGGGGAGCAGTGAAACTTAAAAGTAGTTCTAAATGAGTAATATATATATATATATATATATATACATATATATATATATATTACTGACAAGAATTATTACCCTACACTGATGATTGCGTCAACATGGAACACTAGCATATGTAGGTCTAAATCAATACTTATTAAATAAATATATATGTACATATAATCAAATATATATATATATATATATATATATATATATTTAATACTGGCAGGAATTGTTACTCTACACTGATGATTGTGTAAGCATGAAACAGTGTATGTAGGTCTAAATTAATAATTATATTATTTAGTAAAAAACGTATACATGTTTATTACTGGCAAGAATTGTTACAGTACACTGATGATTGCATAAGCATGAAACACTCCTGTATGTAGATGTAAATTAATAATTATTATATAAATATATGTATATTATTCAAACCTCACTATGTTATTGTTGTTAATTAATAAAATAAAAATCATAAAGTCTTGGCTTTCCTTTATATTTATTTATAAATTATTTTATAGACACAATATTTATTACAATAAAATAAGATAATACATTATAGAAATTGTAATTCATTTATATTAATATGTCAAAATATCGTGTTTTTACAAAAAAAAAACTTTGAAAACTGGAAAAGTCAATGTTAAAAAAGTTGCTATGATAATCAACAGCCAATCAGAAGAAATTGTCTCTTTCGTTCCTTCCATATTGTGAGGACTTTTGACCACCAGTAATTTTATTATAACTTTTGTTTTAATGAAGGAAAATTGAAAAATTTTATTTCAAAATATAGCTGAAAAAAGTGATCCATGAACTGTAAAAAATTGTTTGAAATTTGGTCGCAAAATGAGTGAGCGGTGAACCTTTAAAGCAGTTCTAAATGAGTAAAGCTAACACTTAACCATATATTCAAACACTACTACGTTTGAATGATATAAATGCAAGTGTTTGTAAGTGATAAACCCAGTCGGGTTAACATCACAAGATGAAGAATGTGTGAAGTCAGTTGTGAATCCACTTTACAAAGAGCAATGAGAAAATGTATTGATTCTGTCAGTTATGAATAATGAATCCAATCTTCAGTTTTCTATTATCACGCACTTAGTAGAGTAACAAATATTAAGAGTGGAAAAATGAACAAAGAAGTACATTACACAAAACCAAGAGAATTGAAAATGCGACAAATCTAATAATCTACTTCTTCACCCATCCTCTCCAAGAAAAAAAAAGTGTGCTGATACTAACCTCAGGCGGTATTATGCAAAATGGTCGTGAAGGATCAAGGAGAATAGAAAGACTAAGGAAGGAGAGCATCAGCCAAACTTTTACTCGAATATTGAAGAGAGTACTGGAAACTTGGCAATGATTAGTGTCATCTAAATTCCAAAAAAGGAACACTGTCTTTGCTAGTAAGAAATTAATAGAAAACAGCTATTGCAATAATGCAAAATGAGTTGTAATGACTATTAAAAGAGACAAACAGTGCTGGAAATCTGGAGAGATTTGTTGTCACTCAAACTCCAGGGGGACAATGCTTGTTATTGCACATAAGAAGAATGAAGTACAAAGTTAGATGAATCTTTAAAAGACGAAACATGTGTCTTTGGATGATAATATTTATGGAATACATTTCTCGTGCTTCACTCTGTATATAAAGATATAAGATTTCTTGTTCATTTTCTTTTGAATTATTTTTTTATTTTATTTAAATATTTATTAAATATTTTTTACGTGCATAAAAGTTATCTATGTATACATGTTTCAGGGTATCACCCGTCGTCAGCATAGCATTAACAAGGATTGAACACGCACGTAACTGCTCAAATCGGTAGCCTGATGTTTTACCACCGAGTTACGACACACTGTCAAATTGTTATGCACAATTTTATCGCTTTTAAATGTAAGATCTGTTTTTGTTTTTTTATTACTGATTCTGTTGTATTTAATTGTGTCACTTACTTAAATAGTAAGGGCGTTACTTGCCCTTTGCTTATTTGCACCGCCTCCTTTTTTGTTGTCATCATTTTTTATTTTTTTATTAATATATATTGATGTTGGGACGATTAATCGAAATTGGAATCAAAATCCAGAATCGGAAAAATTGGAGATTTTGGGGTATCGGAATTGGTATCGGGAAAATTTTAGCTCATTTTCCAATGCCAAAACCGATTCCTTGAATTATCTATTTTATTTTGTTTTCATAAAACGTCTTCCATTGCTTGCAGTAGTAATAAAATAATAAATATTTATTGATTTAAACTTCCGGTAAGACTAAAATCTCTAGATCACACTCTCACAAGTGTGTTTTTACATTTCAGAAAATCTATCTATATATCTATAAAAGTGAACGTGTCTGTGTGTTTATCTGTGTACATTTCCCTACACAATAACTCTGTTAATTTTAAGTCTACAGACTCGAAATTTGATATACAGGGTACTGAGATTTGCCAAAATCTTTGTGATCGGTTTTCGGCCAGAAATTTGGCTGTTAAGGAATCAAAGTTTAACGATTTGGGCTTTGAGAGCTCTACCAAACTCCTCCGACAATTTTGGGCCCAAACAATTGAAATTTTTGATATAGGTTCCTTGGATATGGATCTAACTTAAAAACTTGATTTGAGTCCAAAACAAATGTTTATGGGTCATAACATGGGTCAAAGTTAAAAAATTTTTACCTCTGCGGTCTCTACCAAATTACTCAGACAATTACATTAATTTCTTCACCCTCATCTGGGCACTTTTCGACAGGGAGGCGTCGCTTTTTTCACCGACATTTTTGAAAGTCATCCCTCTTTTCGATTGTGTAGCCTTAATTTAAACCTACGTCACTTCCGGTTTGGTGGTGGTCATAACAGCAAAGACGTCAGGTTTTTTCTCAGTTCTTTTCCTCCTTCGCGGTACAGGTTCGAGCCTACCTTCCTACTATCACTTTTTTATTTTGCTCAACACACACCTCCAAACACCCGGGCAACGCCGGACTGAAATGCTAGTATAGGAACATTCATGATGTGCTTTTACAGTAATTGGGACAAAATAACAACTTTATAGTAAAATATTTACAGATTTATAAAGCGTCGTAATTGGGAATTTCGTACGGAATTGGTAATTGTATCGGAATCTGGAAAAATAGTGGAATCGTCTCATCACTAATATATATATATATATATATATTAGTGTTGAGTTACATTTTAATGACCAGAAAAACAGAATCATCACTTTTGTCTATTATTTTTTATTAATTATTTTTCAAATTTTTTTGCCCGATATGTTTTGTATTGATGAGAAATATGGTTCATTGAGTCATCAAACAAAAAAGACATATATATATATATATATAATAGTTGGCCCCTGATGTGACCTGGTCATAAAATATGCTTAAATATATTCATGCAGATTTTTTTATTTATTATTACAGAGTCAATACTCTATTGATGATTATATTGTACCCAATATATAGTACCGATTTCGAAAGTTTGGTACCATCAGCTTAAATCAATCAAATAACTTTGGTACCATCAGCTTAAATCAAAACATTTAGCACTTCAACCTCAGTTGTTATTGTTTGATCTATCGTCAGATGAATAAGAAAATCTTAAAATTTAACTAACTTTAATGTATAAAAGTATATTTGTTCATGTTTACAAGAGCACTTCAAGTCTATACCTGTCAAGTCCAATTTTTTTTTTTAAATTTTGACCCCTAACTTGTTATTTTTACTAGTCGCTTGACATAAGATCCAAGTTGATTATTGTTTGGCTTTTATGATGCTGACCAATGCATCCAATTACATCATGACAATTTTGTACTCCTTTGTCACAAATGTTCATATATCTGATTAAAACAAAGCACGTTTCCAAAAGTTTCTTTGTGTTCCTCCATAATACGAGAAAAGCTACAATCAGCTTCACCCCTTTTCAGTCATCTCCATGTGAGGTTATGTGGGTGCACAGCATGCAGGTTGATATGCCATGAATTCATATTATATAATAGATGTGATGATTTTGGTGTCTGTAGTAAACAACAGAATGATTTTTTATTTTTTATTACATTTTCACCCCAAACAAGGCAAATTGCCACTTTGGTGTAGGGGGCTATTATCAGGGGCAACAACTACTGGGGTACTATGTTGGGATTTGGACAGCAAAATGTTGGTTCACGTCATACTGGAACTTCTGCATGTCAGTACAGTTGGGGAAGCAGGGACCTGGAATGGAATTCCAGAGTCTAGCGGTTCTGGGGAAGAAACTACTGAAGTAGAAAGATCTTTTGCATCTAGGGATCTCTACTGTGTGGGGGTGGGATTTAGCTGGCTGTCGAGTTTGTCGAGGGTATCTACGTCGTGGGGGGCACAAGTGTCTGCAGTTCGCCAGAGCATTCACCAATAAAATACTTGTAGAACAGGCAGAGGGATACAACATTTCATCGATGGGACAGAGGCTGAAGCTTAGATACCAGTTCAGGGCCTATCAGATTGGCGACTCTCTTTTGAACCTTGTCTAGGAGCGAGAGACTAGTAGCAGATGCACCAGCCGAAATGTGACAGCAATACTCAATACATGGGCGAATGGTGGCCTTATAGAGGTACAGGATACTTTCGGGTGTTAGTAGTTTTCTAGCACAGTAGAGAGAGCCTACCTTCTTCACAGCGGCCCTGGCAATGCTTTCAATGTAATTGTTTCAACTCATGTTTCATGTGAACGTTAGGCCAAGCAGTTTGAAAGATGTACTCTCAGATAAAGAGTCACTGGCCATTGCTATTGGTGGCAGAGAAGGTTTCTTGTAATTATTGAAGGAAACCAGTTTAGTCTTGGTAGTATTGAATGTGACCATCCATTTTTGTCCCCATTCCACTACAGATTGGAGGTCATCCTCTAGTGTTTTTGCCATTTCTTTAGATATGTGTTCATTTGTTTTCTTGTCATGCCTGTTATAGAGTGTGGTGTCATCAGCATATATACCCATCTCAGAGGCAATTTTGTAGGGAGAGGTCATTAATGAATATTAGGAACAATAGAGGTCCAAGGATAGACCTCTGAGGCACTCTCGCATTTATATCATATTGTTTCCTGAAAATCTTTTTGGCTTGCGTTTCCTGCAAATATTGTTTTATTCCACCTTCCTTAAATTACCCCTTTTCGTTATCTTTCCATTCATTTTGACTTTGAGAGAGAGAGAGAGAGAGAGAGAGAGAGAGAGAGAGAGAGAGAGAGATGAGTGGGTATTTTTCGTGATTGTTTCCACTATCACTTTTAGTTCATCGGTGGATAGAGGAGGGAGCATCAACTGACTGTTTGGTAACTCTAAAAGATGGGGGGGGGGTAATCTTGCTCTTTCTGCGTTAAGGCCCTGATATGATTTTACGTCACATTATGGAATTTTTTGCTTAGTTTCAAGTGTAGATACAAAGTAGGGGAAATTATTGACAGTGGTTGTAGCTAAACGAGTGTTTTCTTTTTATTGTGGACTTTTTACTAGGGAAATCATAGACTAAAGCTCAGTCAAGCACCTGCCATGATGGAAATCGTTAAGAAACGATGAGGAAGTGAAAATTATTTCTCATTGGAATGAAAACAAAAATTCATGAATTCTGTCCATTTGCCATAAATCAAGAGCTAGAATTTTCTACATGAATGAACTCCATTTTATGAGGAGTCATCATTTCTCTTGGCGTTCTTTCAGCCGAGCACATCATTTGTATCCATTCATTGGCTTATATTTAATGGCTGCAACGATACCCATCCATTCAAATATTGTTCAGTCAATCCATCTATAAATCTATCAATGGTTGAACGATTCAGTTTGACTCTTTCAAATTGAATTTTATTGAATTCATTATGTGTACCACGTTGAGTGAAAGGAAGGTTTCAATAGAACCAAGGTGACTTTTCAGTTGATAAAGTTTAGATTTATACAAATATTCACTTTCTTTGCCTTCATACAATTCGAAAGTCTTGAAATTTATGCTAAGAAATATTTGCTTCAGTTATTATTAGCTTGTTGTATTTACCTGTGTGGAACTCTTCACAAGTTATAATTTATTTTTAAAATTTCTCATGTCTTTGGAAATTGGAATTTATTTTGAAATTTCTTATGTCTTTGGAAATTGGAATTTATTTTGAAATTTCTTATGTCTTTGGAAATTGGAATTTATTTTGAAATTTCTTATGTCTTTGGAAATTGGAATTTATTTTGAAATTTCTTATGTCTTTGGAAATTGGAATTTATTTTGAAATTTCCTAACTTTTCGGAAATTGCAATTTCTCTTTAAAATTCTTAACCCTTACAATGAATGATTTTAGATATTAAAAATATTCTGGAATTGCATATTATTCATATGCTAAAAATATTTTTTTTCAATTCAAATTGAAATTTGATGAGTAAACACGCACGATGCTGCATATTAAATTGAGATGATTGGATGCATATTATAAAAAGCAGGCCTGCAATGTGAAAATATTTTACTAAGAGAAGAGACCATCCAAGATATTGATTAGTCTCTTTGAATAGATAACAGTTTTTTGAAAATGAGTGTTCATGCTGAGAAAGCAGACGACTTGAGATTCTACAGAAGTTATGTTCGTCCAGATAACAGAAACTATAATCATTTTTTATGTCCCTAGATTGAACAGTCGACAATTATCAATATCTCTACTATCATATAAAAGTCACTCTGTGTGTGTGTGTGTGTGTGTGTTTGCGTGCGTGTTCCTTCCTTATACGGTCTGAAACAGTTGAGCTTATCTTCTGCAAATTTCACACAGAGGTAATTTATATTGCTGGCATGTTCTTAGATATGTTTTGTACAGAAATTCATCCCATAAGTATCGAAAATTGAAAAAATCCAATTTTAAAAATAGTCTTTCTTCTCTTGTAGATAACAAACGATTTTTACAGAGGAATATTTTACATTACACCGGTGTAACTTTGGCCGCTGTAACATAAAATATATCCCGTGTATAAATTTTTTATCTATAAGAGAAGAAAGACTATTTTTAAGATCGTCAAGCCCAAATATCAGCTGACGTGATATTGTAAACAAACGCAAACGGAATTTGATGAACGATATTATCATTATTATTTTATATTTTATTTTTTTTTTTTGCGAATTAGTCCACCGGGCAAATTATTCTTCATAATATATAATATTCAATAGAGGACTGATTCTATAATAATACATATGCAATCTGCATAAATCAAAATATGTTTAAGCGTATTGTACGACCGGACAACGCCGGGCGTCTAGCTAGTCTATATATATTAAAGAGCAAAATAAAGAAAGGGAGGTTTGGAGTTTAAGTCAGCACGCGATCAGACTGTGGATCAGTATGAGATGTTTTGATTCGATCAGACTCAAAGTTTTAATTCCAAGTCGTCTGTTCAGCAGAGAAATTAGGTTTCTTTTTAAACATCTCAAAATAAAACAGTCTAAGTAACTTTAATTAACTTACATTTAGTATAATATATTAAAGTGTACTAAATAATAATTTTTTAGTTTAATTAACAACTTGAAATCGATTTTGTAACTTTTTTAATTAAAAGACATATTTTATAAAATTTGAAAAGACGTATAAGAAATAAAATAATAATAACAAAACAACAACAATTATTGAACTTCACGTTATTAAATTTATTTTCTGTTAACCTTGATGGTCGAATTTTCTCAACACCCAACTAAGTTTTGATTGATGATGGCTCACATTCAAGTATATATGTCATAATCAAGTTGACACACCGGTTTTCGATAGATCATCGAAGTTAAGCAACGTTGAGCTTAGTCAGTACCAGATTGATGACCAATTTGGGAATACCAGGCGCTGTATGTAGGGAGACGTCAACATCTCCACGCAAGAGTTGCAAAAACCTAATGTTGTCATCTACCTTAATGGGGGGGGTGATCTACATGCAATTGGGGATCGCTTCTGTGGTACCAGTATTCAAGAATTCTGGCGAAAGAACTGACCCATTAAATTATCGCCCTATTAGCCTCCTCCCACTTTTCGCCAAAATATTTGAGACCTTAATTAACCATGCTCTAGTCCAGCACCTTACAGATGCTAAACTTCTGACCGACCATCAATATGGATTTAGACAAGCCCGTTCCACGGCAGACATCCTCACTGTAATCTCTGAACGCATATACCATTCACTGGACAAAGCGGGAGAGGGCAGAGCGGTAGCTCTAGATATATCTAAGGCTTTTGACAGGGTATGGCATGAGGGTCTCCTCAGGAAGATTAGATCTTACGGTATCACTGGTAGAATACTTAACATAATTAAATCCTTCTTAGATAAGAGAAAAATCCAGGTTGTCCTCGACGGTCGTACGTCTAAACAATATAATATAAATGCGGGAGTGCCCCAGGGATCTATCCTTGGTCCTCTGCTGTTCCTGATATTCATAAATGACCTCCCCGACAAAATTGCCTCTGAGATGGGTATATATGCTGATGACACCACACTCTATAGCAGGCACGACAGGAAAACAAATGAACATATATCTAAAGTAATGGCAGAAACACTAGAGGATGACCTCAAATCAGTAGTGGAATGGGGACAAAAATGGATGGTAACGTTCAATGCCACCAAGACAAAACTGGTTTCATTCAATAATTACAAGAAACCTTCTCTACCACCTATAGCAATGGCCAACAACTCTTTAGCTGAGAGTACGTCTTTCAAGCTCCTTGGCCTAACGTTCACAGGAAACATGAGCTGGAACAATTACATCGAGGGCATTGCCAGGGCCGCTGCGAGGAAGGTGGGCTCTCTCTACCGTGCTAGAAAACTTCTAACACCCGAAAGTATCCTGTACCTCTATAAGGCCACTATTCGCCCATGTATGGAGTATTGCTGTCATATTTGGGCCGGTGCATCGGCTACTAGTCTCTCGCTCCTTGACAGGGTTCAAAAGAGAGTCGCAAATCTGATAGGCCCTAAACTGGCATCAAAACTTCAGCCTCTGTCCCATCGTCGAAACGTTGCATCCCTCTGCCTGTTCTACAAGTATTATAATGGTGAATGCTCTGAAGAACTGCAAGCACTTGTGCCCCCACGACGTGAACACCCATGACAGACCCGACAAGCTACAAAATCCCACCCCCACACTGTAGAGATCCCTAGATGTAAAAGATCTTTCTACTCCAGTAGTTTCTTCCCCAGAACTGCTAGACTTTGGAATTCCATTCCAGGTCACTGCTTCCCCAACTGTACTGACATGCATAAGTTCAAGTGCAACGTGAACCAACATCTCGCTGCCCTAATCCCTACATAGTACCTCAGTAGATGTTTCCCCTGATAGTAGCCCCCTACATTAAAGTGGCAATGTGCCTTGTTTGGGGTGAAAATGTAATAAAAAAAAAAAAATAAAAAAAAAAGAATTTCATGCTCCCATGGAACTTCGTTCTTTGGAGGAAGCTGGTTGTGTCGCAGCTTCATTTTCACATTGTTCAAGTAATACTGGTTACAGGGGAAGATAATCCATGCTTTACTTGTTCAGATTGTTTGTTATACACAGTAAAAAAAGATATACATTGTTGCAAAACATTATAGTTAGCAAATAACAAATATAAAGTTATCTTTTGAAATTTCAGAATTTACCTTAAATAACATTACATCAATATTTGATTGTGTGTAATCATTTGGCCCTTTTTTTTTTCAGCATGTTTTTTTTTAGAATATCAAAATTTGATTTCAATGATATAAATGATGTGTAAGTCACATAGCGGCGAGAAACACGCCACACATGAATAGACACATCAGAAGTGGTAATAGAATTTTATTAACAATGAGATATTCTAAAAGGAAATGGTATAATGCTATAATAAGAAAGGAATCAAATTGACAACTCGGAAACTATCAAAAAAAAAAAAATTTTTTTGTTTTGCTTTCTTTTCCTTTTCATGTAATCATATATCCATCAATATTTATTAGAGTAACGCATCAAAAAATGAACTGCACCAAGTACAGGAGAAAAGACTTGCGCTTGGCTCAAATGGCATTCAATAATCACTCCCACATCAGCTATATCAACAGCTACATGATAAAAGAACGAAATTCTTTGACAGAGAAAAACATTTTGCTCTTCTGTGAAAAGGCATCCAAAGAAGAATAAAAAAAAGAGACTTAAAGCAGGAATTGTGGATACTATTTTGTTTTCCAAAGATTTTCTACAAGAAAGTAATTGGTTGTGTCTCCTATCTAACAAAAATATTTTCTTTCACAATAATAAAAAGGTTCTACTAGCAGAAGTTGTGTTCCGGCATTGCCGGGGAAATTTTGAGAAGAAAAAAAAAAAAAAAAAAAAAAAAAAAGCAACAAGAATCACAACTCCTAAAAGTAAATTGATTTGAAATGCCATACACACACATCGTGGCCAAGCAAACAAGTCAGTAAGTATCCCTCCTCCTTTATCTTTTTACGCATATATATATATATATATATATATATATATATATATATATATATATATATATATATTTATATATTTATATCGTAGATAAAGGCATATTATTTTGAATGAAAATAGTCTTTCTGGTTAATTAAATTTTGGAAGGGATGGGGTTATGATTTTAGGTTTCTTCAGTTTACTCTTGCAACGCCGGTACCTAACAGCTAGTAAATAATAAAATAGTAAAGTATTTTATTTGTTGATAAAAACCATACTTATCTAAATCAAATTTCTGTGCATATTTCAGCATCAATGCTAACATCAAAATGTATCACATAATATTAATTAAAAACATTCTGTAAGTACGCCATACTTTAAACAGACTTGCAATTGTCTTATTTGCATAAAGATGTTTAAAAACACGTTTTAATACATAACTGTCGTCTGCTATTCATTTTTAATGTCAGTATTAGGATACCAGCCTTCTTCTTGATTAGTGATACTATAATAGAGATAAAAGTCTAGTTTAAGCAAGAGGGGTGAGGTGACATTGTCATAAAGTTAAGAAATTGTTCCTATTGATTTATCAATTTCACAAAGATTGTATAACAGCATTAAATATGCGCGTGCGTGTGTGTGAGAGAGAGAGAGGGAGAGAAAGAGAGAGAGCGAGAGAAGGTCGTTCCAAAAGTAATGCATTCTATTTTTTAACTTAAAAAAAGTTAAGGAGTTACAAAGACGGAATTGGTATCATTAAAACGAGTGATATTTCGTGCACCAGAATTTATTTCTCTAAAGAGTCACCACCATTCTCAATGCCCTTTTATCAGCCTCTTTTGAGGAGTTGGTCATAAATCCACTCATAATGATGGTCCCTGAGTACTAGGAGGCCCACCCTCCCAGAGTTTGCGAAGGGATTAGTTTATTGCTAATAGCCTGAGGTGCCTTGCCGGGGAATGTCGACGGGACTATTCAGGCATTTTTTGCATGCCAGTGTGGCCGACCAATACTTTTCGATCCCACTTTCTGAGTCAGATGTCACAGTTCTTGGAGCGATAGAAAATTAAATATTTTATCAACAGCTGAAAGTAAATGCGTTTATAGCAGTGTCAGAAACCAACATTAAAAATGTGTGAAAAAAATTGAATAATTCGATTTCCTATCTTTCCAAGCTTGTAACTACTTGAAAAATGTAATTCAAACCCTAATTTTTTTTTCCAATTAAAGAAGCAAAGACCAAATTTAAAAAAAAATAACAGGTTTAATAGCGAATTATGCAATATTTATTTTTTTTAAATCGGTTTTCTTTAAAAAAGATTTCAAGAAAATCAACGAATTTTAACTTGCTTCGATAAATATATGTATATATAAATTGCAAAAAATCACTTACCTATAAGAAAATACTATTCAATGGGTACTTTCATTATTCATTGTTAAGAATTTATCCATATTTATATTTTAAATTCCATGTATTTTTTAAATAAAATAATTTTTTTAAACAACTATTTAGAAATACCGCCATTACATAAGCATTATTACGTTTAAGCGAAATGCCGGAAGTGGTGTTTATTCTTGTTTTGAAATACGGATGAACAGAAGGAAGTAAAAACCACATGTTAGCATTAGCCATCTAGCCTTGTGCGTGAAGAAATATGCGTCTCCATAGTTGAAAAATATTCACATTTTACTTAAAAGATTTTGCCTTAAAAAAAAAAAAAAAAAAAAAACCCAGTCGAGGAATTTTTTTTTTTTTTTTTTATTTTCTCAAAGAAATACATGATTTTTTGATATAATATAATTTATTTCTTCTTTATGGAGTGAATTTTTTTTTTTTTTTTTGATATCTAAAAAAAAAAAAACATTGAATGAAATAGAAATAAGTGTCGTAATTAAATGAAACTTTCTGTGCAGTATAAGAACATTATAAGGTTTCACGTAAAAAAAAAAAATTCAAAATGTTTTTTTAAAAAAAAGGTTTTAAACTTTGGACTTTACAGGTGAATTTGCAAATAACTGTATTTTTTTTGTTTTAAATTAGCATATTTTATTTATTGATCTTTTATCTTCAATTTGTGATATATAAATTTGAGGTGAGAAAATTAATTATTTTCATTTTAATAGACATTTCAAAATGGGGGGTTAATTTAAAAAACCCTTGTCTAGAATATTATAGTCGGTTTATTGGAAAGAGCATAAATTTTCACATTGAACCTTGTAAATATTGTAAAAATTGAACGAATAGAAAAATTTTGATAGATTTTTTAAAGTGAAAAAATTGGAAAAAAAATTAACTCGTAAAATTCAATTGAATTTATTATGTAAAAAAATGGCTGCATGAAGGCGTGCAGGCACTTTGTAAACACTGTTTTTTAAAAAATAATATTTCTTTTATTTTTCATACAACTTTAATAGTTTATTCTGGAAATATATTCCATAAAGAAAATAAACAATCCACTTTAAACAGAGAAATTACGAGTTTTTTTATATTTTATTCGCAGTTTTTTGTTAGGGGTGTCAAAAATTCCCCCAAAATTCAGACATTTCTAGTGTTTCAATAAGACATTATGAATCAGCAAAAAAGAACATACGTTTTTATACGCTGTCTGATGAATAAACAAGCTGATAGCACTAATGGTGGCAGTCTCATCGACACTATTACCAACCTTTAATGAGAACAGTGTGTCCCACATGAAATTGTACGCTATATGTTAAAAACAAAAAGCAACAGACTATACATATATTTAGTAAGTTACCAAAATATATGGCAATTAAGCTTCACAGAGTCATGTCAATACCAACTTTTTTCATGCATATATTCCCCAGAAAAAATAAAAATTCTTTGCTTAGAATGAAAGAGTGAGAGTCAACAGCATATATAATATTAGAAATATCCAAATATCCAGTGTTTTTTTTTTTTCAATACTAATTAATATATAGAGATTTATAATCATGTAATATATAAGTATGTATGTTTCGTTCATAGATATTCTTTGCTGGTTTTTGCGTAACTTTTTACACACTTAAGGGTCAAACCAATGAAAAGAATATGCTGCTGTCATAACCCTAGTTATTACTAATAATAATACTATGCTATTATTACTACTACTATTAATATTACCACTATTATTATTACTACTACTAATAATAATAACACTATTATTATTACTATCAATAATAATAATAATACTGCTATTATTATTACTTACAAGGAATTCTCATACAAATCATTACATATGATTACTTACTGGTAAAACAGGATATGACTCTTGGAGTCTGAGTCACAAGTTTCCTCAAATTTCTACCACATACTCGTTCGATAACCATAACAAATCATTTGCATACTCACAGCAGATGTTTACTATTGATTTCTTGCCGATGACGTCCGATTATCATCATCATTGTTATTCTTATATCTCAACATGAAATACCAAAATGTAGAAACCGTCTTATCTTTTGGATTTGAAAAGTCACAGTTCAATCCAAGATATCTAGGAAGGATTATTGGTTTCAAATCAAATACTTTAAATACCAAAGATTGATTCTCCTCTCATCATAAACTCTCCCATGATATATCACATTGACCTATGAAGAGTTTTTTTCATGTCCTAACCAGAAAAAAAAAAAAAACTATACAGCTGTCAATTTTTTGGATGAAATCGATAATAAATTTTGCATGTGGCCAAATATGAGAATAGTGAACAAAAATAGCTCATACCAAAAACCGGTTGTAGACAGAATCTTTAATCCTCATTCATTTTTGGTTTTTACCAAAACTGATGGAAATAGGCGTTTGCTTATTTTTAGATGATTTGAGAAAATGTGATTTTTCAAATAAGGATATTTTCGTTTTTCAATTTCAACAAAAGAACAAAAATGAAAATATTTTATTTAATTATTTGTATGTCTATCTGGTGGTCCTAATTTCCATAAATTACGTTGAATATAAAATAAAAGTAAATCAAAGCAATCTGTTTAATATTGTAATTTAAATTGTAATTTGAAATGTCTGAGTTCAATCTGGTACAAAATCAGAGTAAAAAATAATTATGCCTTAGTCAAAGTCACAAACTTAGTCTGCAAGTTTGGCATGTTAACAGATTGATTCACGAGGAGATAAAAAAAAAAATAGTAATGCTATTAAATACATAAACTAGTTTTGTTTTTCTCTCCCCACCCCTCTTTAGAGCTAAATGTCGGTCAGCCTACAGCAATGAAAGAAAAAATAAAAATGAAAATAAAGGTTTCTTTTCATACATTTAAAATAAGTAATAAAATAATAAGAGTTTTCCATCGGTGAAGATTGAAAAAACTGTTAGAAAATATGCACAAATAAAGCTGTGTGTAAAAGTATAATCAAACTAGTCATCCAATAAAACAACAGAAAAAAAAAAAAAAAGAAAAACAGTCAATTAATAAAAGTCCGTTTTTAAAGGAATATGCAAATTATTATTTTTTTTTCAAGTCGCTGGTATATTCATCCTTAAGTATATAGGTTGTATTCACTTTTAAAATAGAAAAGTGGACTTAATATCAATGTCAGTGTGAAAAATAACCCAACTTTATATATGTATAGATTACATTTTAAAATGTCAGGACAAAATGTACAATTTCACACCCGAAAAACCGTACATTTTAACATTTAAACATTTAAAAAAAAAAAAAAAAAAAAAAAAAACAATGGGTGTGAATGTTAACCTGCTCTGACTAATTTTATTCCTTTTACCCCCCCCCCAATGAATAATACATAAAAATGTGTCCGTATTCTGTCTGAAGCAATGCTGAAAAAGAATATATCAGCTTTGGGGGTGTGTCTTGTGTTGTTTCTGATTTTCTAGGTAAAGTAACAGAAATGAAATACCAGGATTAAATATTACAATCGATGAAATCAATTGAAAATGTTTTTTTTTTAAATTCTTAACAATATGAACCCATATTTATCATAAATCACTGATGTGAAACATTTTTCATGTAACTGGCTGTAAAAAGTAGCTGTAAGTATCAATATTGATAATAATGATAGTCCAAAGAAGAACAATAGAAATAAAGTAAATTTTTTTGGTAGGGTGGGGTGGGAATAATAATAAAAGGTACTTACCCGTACAACTTGTTTGGTCTTCTCAATGAAACCTCTCCTTTCTCGCAATTCATCATCCGTGATTTTAAATTTCTTAGGATTTTTCTCCACAATGCTTGGAAAGAGTTAAGGTCAATTGAATTTTTGCAAAAATATAAAATCACGAATTACAGTTGTATAAAATTAAATCGAGAAAGAAAAATAAACTTTATACAAAGACACTATATATATATATATATATATATATATATATATATATATATATATATATATATATAATGTATATATTACAAATATTTGTATAATGGAACAAGGGAAAGGAGTAAGGACTTTCCTCAATATATAATGATAACAGATGTGTTTCAATAAAAATGGTTTGAACTGATTGCATTACTTGAGATGAAATTTGCGATGCTGATGTGCATGGCATAGAGCTTTCAAAGAAATGGCTCGACAGATCTTGAGTCAGGTAAAAGTTGTTGTTTGAACCGATATGCAGAACATTGGCAGTGAGAATAGTGTATAACTGAAGACCACTCTTAATGCATCTAAAAAATGTGTTTTGTGAATACATTATCTTCTTTCATAGTTGATACAAATATGTTGACCGAGACAAGATACCAGAGGGAATCATTTTAAAACGCAAAACGTTTTGCAATATTTGCTCTAATATGTGTTAGTATATCGAATGACCAAAGTTGTTGTAGGTGAAAGTTGAGATTTGCAGTATCATGATAGCTTGTGGTGTTGTAATGGTGTTCATGCTGGTTGAATTGAACCAGGTTTTTTTCTTGATCCTTACCGTGTCCCAAAACATAGCAACTCAGGCATGACGGTTCTAAACAAGGTCACACAAAATGTATGGCCCATTACAATTTCACCATCAAAGAGTGAACACTTGTGCATTTGAGAGTTTAATTTTTAACAAGTTGTAGAAGTGCAAGCTATGGTTGGTAGTATTATGGTAGTGTTGTAAGGGTATTCACCCTAGCCATGGTTTAACAAAGATTTTTCTTTGACCTTTGTCACATTCTAACCTCTGGCAGCCCAGATATGGCAATCGTTCACCTTGGCTGAGTTAAGCGGGCTTCTTTCCTGACGTTTACCACATCCTGAACCATGGCCGATCAGGCACAATGGTCTTTCACCCTAATCAAGTTGAGCCACTTTTTCATGTCTCAACAACACTTCCTGAACATTGGCGGTCCAGATATGGTAGTCATTCACCATAGTTGCATTAAGCTGGCTGCTCTCCTAACCTTCACCACATCCCGAATTATGGCAACTCAAACACCCTTTTATTGTTGAGGCCCCTAGATGAGGAAAGCCTACTCTAATAGTTTCTTCCTTCGGGCTGGTAGACTTTGGAATTCCCTCCCCGTTTTTTGTTTTCCTGACTGTACTAACCTGCATTAGTTTAAATGTAATGTGAACAGATATCTTGCTGTTCAACTCCCCACAGTCTCCTGGTAAACATGATCTTAAATAACAGCCCCTTACGTTCCAAGTGGTAACATGCTTTTTATGGGGGGTGAAAAAAAAAATTTTTTTTCTTAGTTTCTTTGGGTTTTTTTCATCGTGGTTAGCGACAATAATACAGTTTTTTAAATTAAATCATCTGAATAAATTATTTATTCAAAATTTGGTTGTTTAGAATATTTTATTGTTCTATGCATGCCACAGGCAGAACGGCAAGTTTGAGAGTATAAAAAAATAGAAGCTTCCTCTCCCTGAAGAGTTTCACCACGTAGACCGAGAATGAAACTTCAACCTAGAGGGGTACTTATTTTAGCGTGTCTACACATGCATAGATTAGCAGTTATACAGAAATACTTGTTAAAGGTCTGTATTTAAGTGAGGGGACGCACGTTTCACTGCCCTCCCACATACAGCGCCTGGTATTCCGAAATGCTCACATATCTGATACTGATCAGGTTTTCAATGTCGCTTACCTTTGGTGATCATACTGTATTTGGGGGATAAAAAAAAAAACTTTATATAAGATTGAGACAGACCCAAAGTAGTATAGATTCTTATAGTTAAGATGAAATTATAAAGAGAGGGGGTAGAAAGATGGAGTATTGAGAAAGAACGCTATTGTGATAATGAGTGCCTTTCATAATATCATTCAAAAGGAGAAATTTGCATTCATACTTATCCAATATGATCAATGTCAATAGACGGAAAAATGTGAAAGAGACTGTAGGTAAAAAATAACAGACATAAATCAAAATCATAAATTATACATTCATACATATAAAAAATAAAGCACAATTCTTTTGTTAATATCACAAACACACAAATTTTGGATGATTGGAGAGAATACACACGCATACACACACACATTATATATATATATATACACACACACACACATACACGCACTAGCAGGGAGACCTTACGTTGCCCATGATTGAATGAGAATGAATGAATATTTTACGTTGATGATTTCCAGAAAAAAGATATGTATGTAAATAAGGAGATAAAGAATGTTTTCTAAGTTTCTTTAGGACCTTTTTATTATTATTATTATTATTATTATTATTATTATCATCATCATTATTATTATTTCCTTTCTGGAGTTTTTTCTAACAATTCATTATTTTAGATAATCCAAGATATGCTTGAAAAAGCCGCTGGAATCTGCTTTTCTATTATCTCTCTCTCTCCCTCACTCTCTCTCTCTCTCTATATATATATATATGGCTTAAACGGCATAATCACGTTTACACAGTGGTTTTGGTATATCATCAAAGTTAAGTGACGTTGAGCCTGGTCAATATTAAATAGGTGACTATTTGAAAATACCAGCTGCTGTATGTCCAAAAAGGTTTCTGCTTATCCCGACATGGTCTCCAGTTGTTTTGGGTATTTCCTTGCCACTGTACCCAAGCAATGCTGGTTCATGAGAAGTGTGGTTGGCCAATACGCAACCCTTGCTTCACAATAGACTTCTTTACAGGAGTATTCATCCTATATCGAGACTGAACGAGAGAGGAGAGCTTGATCGACTAGGTACATTAGCTCATCTCCTCTGAAAAAGCATGATAATGCAAAAAAAAAAAAAAAAAATCATTTTTCCCTTTCTACCTGATCCCCCACTTTACCCCTTAAATAAACGATAGTGAAAAAAAAAAAAAAAAAGTAAAAAAACGTCTGATTACTAAATTATTTTAATTATACGTTCTCTCCACCATCTTTTTTTCATATCCCCCTCCCTCCTTTATTATTTCATGGTTGATGTTTGTCCCTTGAGCTAAAGGTTTTTTCCCCTTCTTCTTTCTTTCTTTTATCTTCAATTCTGAACAAAAGTCTAGACTTTAGAATGACGCTTTCGGGGGGGGGGGGGGGGGGCGAAAAAAAAAAAAAAGAAAAGAAAACGCTAAAATAACCAAAGAATGAGGAAGGATAAAATCAATATTTTATTCCATAATGTCTCCTGACCTCCAACGATTCGTTGTACTCAAAATTGAAGAGCTCCTTTGATTAGGCTTTTATTACTTGGAGAAGCCCATTTGAAGAGGTGAAGCATGATTGCATTTATGTAACGAAATAACGTTTGTGTAATAAAAAATAATATACTGAATATATTGGCATGTAAAGTGCTTCTGGTTACCCTGGGCGGGAAGATGTGCTACAACAGTTGGAAAGTGGAATTTAAGAGCCAGCGCCCTAGAAGAAAAGCTATCTGGCCTGCAAAAAAAAAACCAAAAAAAAAAACCGTGGCATTCCCTAGTAAAGGCACCTCAGACAATTCGCAATAAACTAAGCCTTTCTCAAAAGAAGAAGTGGAGTGGACCCCCTAGAACCGTACAAGACCATAGCCATACCCCAGTCAACAGAAAAGAAGCCATTTTAATGACGGCCTAGACTCTTGTAGATTTTAGTGGCAAGAAAAGACACAAGGCCTCACTGTGAAGGAAGGGGTATAGAAAATAGGAAAGAATGCTTGGGAGGGATTAAATGACTAAATCTGCATATTTATCAGTGCATGGTTGCACCCGTATGCTTATCAGGATAGATAAAGAAATTAGTGACAGTGTATAATGATGGTACTATTAAAATGCAGTGTAGTTAGGGGATAGAAAAGCTCAATCATAAATCTGAATAGACTAGTGACCTGACCAGATCAAAATGTGATTGCATTTGTGTAGTTACTAAACATACTTCTGTAGTCTTGGTAGTGGTACTATTACTACAAGCAGGATCCATGACATTTTCACAAGTTGTGCTGTATAAAATATTGTAGACATGTGTTCCAATATCATTTAAGGCCTTCAGCTTGATATATGTAGCTGATAATCTTGAAATATATACAAACGTCTGGGTGACAACAAGTCTCTGGAGATGTCCAGCACTCTCAGATTCGTTTGGTAGCAACTGCAAACTATCTTACCTTCTCCAAACAGCCATTTACCATTAATTTCTTGCAGATACCAGTTCTTGTTTTTTTTCTGGAACCTGAATGGTAATAATCCTTCTGATGTTTCCTGTACTCTCTATGCTCTTTCAGTGGCGGTATGGTTGGTGCTCTTGCTCCTCGATTTTTTCATCCTCCCAAACACTTCATTACCATTTTCTATGGCACTAATCGATACTGCTGCCATTGCGTTTCCTTTGTTGGAGAAGGATGGAAGAAGATTATGTAAATTTTGCTACATATGTGGTAGTTTCAGTCTTTTTTGGTTCCATGTAATGTCCTTTTATATTTACCATTGTATTTGCACAGTGCTATTCTATATTTGCCACCAGTTTATCCGTGATTGGTGACCGTGATTTTGTGATATGAATTTCTTTATGCGCTCAAGGATTTTTCTTTATATTTCAGCTGTTTTTTTGTTTTTTTTTATGAGCACCATGCTTTCGATAGAAGAATTTCGGTGGAGTTCAGTTTTTTTAAAAATTTGAGATTTTTTTTTTTTTTTTTTTTTTTTTACAAGGGAGTCACAACTTATCAAGGCTTGAACGCCACTCGCAGACAAGAGTTAATGAATAATAATGACAAGGGTGGTAGTGTAGTAATCGTTACTGGTATAGATTGGGTAGGATTTGGATTATTTAAGGGGACGGCTCAACAAGAACTTGTTTACATTGGACTTGAAGTCTACCATATTATAATCGGCCGGGAAGCAGGCGAGTAGAACAGTGTTCTACAGGCGGGCAATTCTAGGAAAGAATATGTGATAAATATATGAATAAAGTGAAAAAAAACGTGTTCCAAATCTAACATTTTCTTCTGCATTGAGTGTTCAGGTAACTAAAGTTACATTCCTTTAACTAAAGTTACCTACCTCGGCTGATGTCATAAAATAGTTTAGGTATAATGAAAATAGAATGAGGATATAGTGCTCACCGTGGTGGAACAGGTTAACAATTGTACAGTTTGCCTTGTTGAGTTACTTTCAATCTATTGAGTTTTATTTCTACAATTTTTATGGGTTTTTTTTTGTTTTTGTTTTTAAATATTACTTTTATTGTTGTATCATGGGCAACCAACTCTAGTATATATGTATATTGACAGGAAGACTCGACGTTGCTCGAGATTTAATGAGGAACACTATCTCCTATTTTTCTTTTTACTATGTTCATAACACCATATATATATATATATATATATATATTTTTTTTTTTACTGTCTCCTATTTTGCCCCTTGATATAAGTCAGAATAAACTAACATTTTGAAAAACTCTCTAAATTAGGATCTTATTGCTGTATCCCAAGAAGGATCACTAAGGAAAACACAGAGACAGAGATGGGTTAGAAAAAGTAAAATATATTGAAAAAAAAAAAACCCCAAAAAACCAGTATATACAAAGAGCAACCATCGTAGTAAGTACAGCAAAGATGGCGGACTACAAGAGTACACTGACCGAAACTGTATAAATTAACCGAGAGTCGTAACTCTCGGTTGATTTATACAGTTCAGAAGAGTTCATCTTTAGTACATGGGTGAGTCCCACAACAATTATACATGTGGTTTAAATTTCATCCAAAATCTTATATAAGTATTTGAAGTTTTAATGGAGGGATGCTTAAAAAACTTCCATAGTGTGTGTGGGGGGGGGGGGGGCGTCGAGATTCGGCACATTGAAAGGCATGTTGAGATTGGAGTCACTTTCATTATCTTTCAAAACAGGATATATTTATATATTTGAAGTTTTAAAGGGGGATTCTGACCTCACTACTCTCTAAGAGAGAAACTTAGAGATTAGGGACCACTTCCATCGTCTTCCTCCAAAAATTTTACATATAAGTACATTTGTAACGGAGTGCATATGAGCACGTAGAAAAATATTAGTAGGAGCTGTAAGATAGCTAGTTTATGAAATAAGCAGTAGCCAACAAAAGCACATATGCAAATTAGGAAGTGTGACAAGAAAAAGAAAAAAAAAAAGGACAGTACGTGGTTGAGGAGAAGCAAAGTCCACACCAGAGAAGATGAACATGTAAAGTTGAAGGCAAGAAATGGTTGGCTATTGCCAGTGTGGTGTCGGGGAAGAGAAAAGAAAAACACTACCAGGTGAGGTGAACGTGTGACCCCCGTAGTGGTGGCTAGAAACTTTTAAGCTGGTGTCGAGATGACAGGGGGTTGTTAATCTCATGGTAGACGAAATGAACAGTAAAAAAAAAAACCCAAAAAAGAAACAAGAAGCAGACATTGTTTGGAAAGTAATAGTAATAAATGCCTTTTGCTAAAAAAGAAGAAAAAAAGTCGAGTCGTGTTTATCTATTTTTGTTTGTTTGTTCCTTTTTGACGGTACCAGACGGACCGGTGGGAGTCCGAGAGAGGTATGAACTGTAACGAACACGGCCACGTTACACATGTAGTGCTTTTATATAAATTCTCTAACTTTCCTTTCTATAGTGAACATACACACAGTCATTGATTTATATATGGATGTAGATACAGTAGGGACTATTAAAGCAAAATATTGGACTTCAGTGGATATGTACTGCTACCAAGTAGCGTTTTTAGAAAAAAAAAAATTAAATCAGTTTGTTCGCCAAGAAACGTTTCCAACAAAAAAACAATTTAATTCATTAAGTGCATTTAACTCAATACAGTTTTTTTTTTTTTTTTTACGTTTTCTTTTCTAAAAAATAAAAATAAATGACTTTCTTTTTATTCTGTTCCATGTTTACTCGACCCATCCCCCAGAAATTGATCATATATTTGAATTTAAGATACAATATTTTTGTTTAAGTGAGTGGTGTCGGAAATATAAGACGGTGATGTTTTTTTTTTTATGAATCATTTTCTATTGAATATAAAATATTATAAGAGATGGAAAACTTTTTTTATTTTTCATTTCAATAAGTAATACCGTTCAAACGCAATAAATAAACTCTAATGCTGGAATGTATTTCGAAATGAATGTAATATCTTATAAAGGAAAGAATGGAAAGAAAAGAAAAAAAAGGAAAGAAAAAGTGCCAATAAAAGGGAGAAAAAAGGGCGAAGGAAAGGAAAGCAAAAAAAAAAGAAAATGTAGGAATAAAAGAAAAAAATGAAGGAAAGAAAGGGAGAAAAGAAAAAAGAAAAAAAAAAAGAAAAGAGAATTTAGAAAAAGGAAAAGGAAGGCGAATGAAGGGAGGAAAAGAAATCAAGTAATCTATAACTTCACATAATATAAAGGATGAAAAGGAAAAATAACAGAAAAGAAAACGAGAAAAAAGAGAAAAACGAAGAGAGAAAATGAAAAAAAAAATATGCAAGAAAAAGGAAGAAAAAAGAAAAGGCAAAGTTAAACTAAAAGGTGAATGAAAGAAAAGGGAGGAAAACTAAAGAGAAAGTAGAAACTGAAAAATAAGGAAGAGTGGAGGAAAGAGAAAAAATAGGAAATGGTAAAAGTGAGGGAAGGAAAAGAAAAGGGGAAAGACAAAAAAGGAGGCAATATATTATTTAGCTCCTTACATTAAATAAAGTCAAATGCTGGGAAAAAAAGAAAAAAAAAGGGGAAAGTAAAAAACGAAAGAAATCATAGATTTTAAAAATCAATACACAAAAACAACAACAAAAAATAAAAATAGAGAAGAAAATTAATAATAAAACAAGAACTACAAATAATAAAAAGGTATTTAAAAAATAAACATTTTTTAAATAAAAAATAACACAAAACACTGTAAAAAAAAAAAAAAAGAAACGTAGCATTTAACTCGACAGAATTATTCCAAATATTTAAATATGCAAAAGTTTTCAATTTATCACAACGCAAATTCCATAAACACGAAAACCACTGACAGATAGAAAACTAATTTCTAAGCAAACAATAGCAAAACATTAAACGTTAGATTGTAATATAAACACATTATGCCATTCCTCTATCTCCTCAACCGCTAAGCAAATATTTTAGCAAAGTTTAAAAAAATAAAAAATAAAACATGGCCTCCAACTCAGTTTGTATGAAATGATGGTGCAATGTATAAACATGATCGAATGATGATGATAATGATAATAATAACAATAATAATACTAACAATAACAATGATAATAAGAAGAATAAAATAAGAATAAGAATAAAATAATAATAAGAATAATAATAAGAATCATAATAATAAAAATAATAAAATAATAATAACAATAATAAGAAAATAAGAAGAATAAAATAATAATAATAATAATAATAATAATAATAATGAGAAAATAATAAGAAAATAAGAATAATAAGAAAATAAGAATAAGAAAATACTAAGAATAAGAATAAAATAATAATAACAACAATAAGAATAAGAAGAATAAGAAGAAGAAGAATCATAATAATAAAATTAATAACAATAAGAAGAAAATAATAAGAATAAGAAAATAATAATAATAAGAAAAATAAAATAATAATAAAAAGAATAAGAAGTTCTAAATGGAGGAAAAATGCAATAATGTTTTACTATGCCCTCATTGTTATATATTTATTATTTTCATAAAACTTTCCTAGTTTTTGCTTTTGTTACCATCATTATTCCCTATTATTATACTAGTTGAAATACTCGCCCCATCTCATCTTCCGTTCAGTCCCCACTGGGATCTTCCGACCACTCTGTTGTATCAGTCAAGATAAAAACAAAATGTAATAGGTCCTCAGACATACCTCTCCATCATACAGTGCATCGATATTCTATGGCTGACTGGGATAGCTTCCGTACATTTATATCAGACCTACCTCTACGTGCCATGTTTAAAAAGGATGTGTCCTCTATAGTATCAGACCTGACGGAATGGTTAACTGTAGGTATAGACAGTTTCATACCCTCGAAAGAGTTCCAGCAAAAACCTGGCAACCAGCCGTGGTTCTCCCCAGAGTGTGCTGCTGCCATTGCGCACAGAAATCACTTTTTCCATTGCTTCCAATGTAATAGATGTACTGAGACTAAAGCCGCCTTCAGGACTGCCAGCAACCACTGTAAAAAAGTAATAAAGATGGCGAGAGAGTTATGTGCTCAGTCTGTCAAGTCCAAGGTAGCTGAGCAGCGGCTTGTTTCCCATCAGTTCTGGCAAATAGAAAACAGAATCATCAACAGAAGTGTGAGCTCTATCCCAACTATCATCAATGAACCTGAGTTAATCTCGTCAGCATCAGACAAAGCCAATCTCTTTGCCAAGAACTTTGCAACTAATTCTACTCTTTACGACCAAGGCCGTCAACCCCCAGTATTCGCTTGTATATCAGAAAACATGCTAAGTGACATACAAATATCTGTGCGCGATGTTGCCAAGCTAATCAAAAACCTTGATTCCAGTAAAGCAACTAGTCTTGACAGCATTCCAGTCATAGTGCTCAAAAGGCTTCAACCTGAACTAGCGCCCATACTTACCAAGTTATTTAAGCGTTGTCTTAAGGAGAAACGCTTCCCAACACCTTGGAAAATCTCATGAGTGTGCCCTGTATTTAAGAACTTAGGTGATCGCTCATCTCCCTCTCAGTACAGACCAATAAGTCTCCTATGCGTCATGAGTAAGCTGCTGAAATCTGTGCTAAACAAGGAAATAATCAACCATCTCAGCAAAAATAACTTTCTTAGTGACATGTAATATGGTTTCCGTTCTGCTAGATCTACAGCAGACGTGCTTACAGTTATCTCATAGGATTGGTGAATCCCTCGATGGACTGTTCCTCTCTAGGGCAATTGCTCTCGACATATCAAAGACCTTTGATAAAGTATGGGATAAAGGCCTACTTCACAAGATCTCCAGTCATGGTAAAGCTGGAAATGTCTTCTCAACTATTAAATCATTTCTCTCTGATAGGTTCTTAAGAGTAGTGGTTGATGGGCAGAAATCAGAGGCTCTCAGTATTAATGCTGGAGTCCCTCAGGGGTCCATCCTGGGTCCAACTCTCTTCCTGATCTACATCAATGATCTTCCAGACCACATCCTTTCATAGACATTTATGCTGATGACACTACCATCTATGAAAGCACTTCGAAGACTGCAAACGACCAAGTTCTCTTTGACTCTCTCTCCTTTGATCTTGAGCATGTGGTACAATGGTGAAAGAAGTGGCTGGTTACTTTTAATACATCTAAAACCAAGCTTCTATCTTTACATCATCAACGCTCTGCTGCCCAGCTGCCATCAATCGAAATGAATGGCTCTCGTTTTGGGGAGGCTTCATGTTTTGACAAGCTTCTGGGCTTGATCTTTACTCCTGATCTGAAATGGAACACGTATATCAAATCAATTGCCAAAGTTGCTGGAAAGATGGTGTGATCCTTCTACCGTTCCAGTAGATATCTCACTCCTGATTCAATTCTCTACCTATATAAAAGCCAGGTTCAGCCAACGATGGAGTACTGTTGCCACATCTGGGCAGGAGCTGCTAGAAGCAGCTTATCCTGTCTTGACAGAGTTCAAAATAGACTTTGTAGCTTAGTGGGGGATGCCCTTTTCTCTTCTCTGCAACCCCTTTCCCACAGAAGAGACGTAGCGAGCCTGTCCCTGCTTTATCATTATTTTCATGGCAGGTGCTCATCTGAACTTCGATCTCTGCCCCCCTCCTCGCCAGACTTTCACGAAAAACACCCGTCTTGCCAGAACCACTATCAACAATTACCCACACTCTTTATCCGTGCCTACACCTAAACGTAGATTCCATGAACAGGGTTTCTTTCTTAGAACTGCTCGTCTGTGGAACTCTATTCCGTTTGCCTGCTTTCCAGCTGACTACAATCTGATTGTCTTCAAGTCCAACGTGAACAAGTTCTTATTGAACCGTCCCCCTAAGTAATCCAAGTTACAAAATTCCCACTAATGTTTACTATGCTAAAATCACAATGACTAATGTATACCTATTAACCCTTATCCTCAAGTGGCCTCTGGGCCTTGATAAGCGGTGACCCCCATGTAAAAAAAAAAAAAAAAAAAAAAAATTTGTTTATAATAGAAACTATAATAAGCACAAGAAATGCGCCCCAATCTTCCAAAGATTCAAGGAAATGAGCATAAAAATGAACCTTGGGTTTACTTTCGACAGCTTCACAACTTTGCTTCCCTTACTTTGTCCTTTAAGTCTTCACATTCCATGAATGATGCTTCTGACAAAGGGAGAAGAATTGTTGCTTTCTGGGTTGGAATCTATGTATCAAACACTTATCGTTTTTGAACTTAGAGTAATATATTATTTAGCTCCTTACATTAAGTGGCTTCATGTCTTGTCTGAAGCGATTTCCATAAAAAAAAACTCAATGCCAATCTTGTTTTGATGCTTTGACAGTTGCAGTTTGAATTCCGATGTGTTTCCTTATACAGAAAATATTATCCACAGACACATGTTTCATTGTCTCTACAAAGCATCAGTGTGGTTAGATCTAATGAGAATCGAAATATTGTTGGACTTTTTTCAATGGGAAGTGGGGAGTGATAATTCTTACAGAAAATAACTGAATCTTCAGGTATCTTCAATCAAAAGAGAAAAATTAAAAAAGGATTGAATCGTGAAAAAAAATAGCCATAAATATGCATTATATATAATAAGTAAAAAAAAAAAATCGATTAAATTTATTTATATAGAGTCCAGAAGTTGGAGCATGAGTTCGTTGGGTTCTTCGATTTTCCAAGGCAATGCCCATGCACGGATTCCATTAATTTAAATTATTTATCAGTTAATATAAAATTATTTTACCTGTTAGATTGGTAGAGCTGTGACTTTTATACATTTTTCTTCCACAAATGTCGGTTAATAAATTTCTCCACCAAAACTTTTGCAAAACTACGTTAAACTAGAAAAATCAGTTGTCTGTTTGTTTATATATATATATATATATATATATATATATATATATATATATATATATATATATATATATATATATAGCTGTATTAATAAAACCAGCCGAGTTTCTATGAATTACCTCCCTTAAATTTAGTTTATTACTATTAGTAACATTATGGCCATGCTAACTAAAGTAGGGCGAGACAATTAAAAATAATTATTTATAGAATAATGCTCTAAGACAATTTTATATATTATCACCCTCCACCTCGTTTTGTTAAAGAATGGGATAGTCTGATCGCTAAAAATGCCATATGAAAAATTCAAAAATTTCGGCAGAATACAGACTACTTTTTAGATACGATTTTTAAGTTAGATTCAGATTTTACGATATTTTTTTTAATTAAATTGTTAGGTGAACGAACAAAATAGTTAAAAAAAAACCAAAAAAAAAAACCCTCACCTTTTTAAGAATGAGTTTCTAAATGATAATGTTGTTATTTCAGCAAAGTCCGTATTCTACACAAGTACAATTTTCATTTGATGCCACTGTTGCATAGAACGTGAAACTCAAACTAAAATACACTTTCTTGGCCTTCGTGCTGTCTTAAGATGGTACACTAATATCATGAGGTTTGAGTTCGCTCCGGACGTCGATAGAATGGAAATATATCACAAACTCCTATAAAGGATTTGAAGATACACTCCTATAACCAGAGATATTCTGAAAATATATTAACTAGCACAAGTATTATTCAGTTTGAACAAAGGTGGTAAAATAATATTGAGGATCTGCGTTCACTCATAAAATTGAAATAATTTTAATCACGGCAGCAATGTACAATAGACGAAGGAGACAACGTAAAACTAAAATACATTTTCTTAATTTTCGTGCTTTCTAAAAATAGTTCAACAATATCATGGGGTTTGCGTTCACGCCGGACATCCATAAAATAGAAATATTTTTAATCACGGCAGCAATGTACAACAGATGGAGGATATGACGTGAAACTAACTAAAATGCACTTTCTTAGTTTTCGTGCTGTCTAAAAATGATTCAATAATAGGAGGTCTGCGTTCATGATGGACATCCATAGAATTGAAATATTTTTAAGCACGACAGCAATATACAACTGATGAAGGAAGCACCAGTGGAATTTTCGCAGGTCCCGCTTGTATCAATTCATACAGTTGTCATAGTTATCATTGCTGTTTAGGAATATATCTGCTAACTTCCATTATGAAAAAAAAAAATATGCTAACAGGAATAAAATAATTGGTGATGATAAAAACAACGTTTTTCTCACGTGACTCAGTGAAAAATGTTATTTATACAAATATATTCTTTGATTTTATCAGTGAGGGGAAAAAAGTGCAAACTCTTATAGAAAACAACAGAATTTTCCAGAGTCTTCAATGAAAAAAAAAGCAGCAGAAAATATAGCTACATTGTCAATGAGTTCGCACAGTTAGAGAGAAACTGAATGTGTTTTAATATACTTCCTTATCCCCCCCCACCGCAAAACAAATAAACCCATCTGCATTGCCAAATAGAATTCTCCGAATGATGTCAAATTGGTTCACCCTCCTGAATTACCACCTAATTCTCCTTTGCCAAACAAACAAAACAAAAAAATCTTTCAACAAAAGAAAGTCAACTCTCAAATATTGAATAGAAATGCTAAACGAGCAATGTAGTTTGCTTGAAGCATTGCATGTAGTTTATAAAGTAAATATTATGAAGAGAGATTTATAAGAAAACAAATGTAAAAGAAAATTGCTTCATTCTCATTTCATTGAAGATGTATGGCATAATCATGTTGACACAATTCTCGTTGGATCACTAAAGTTAAGCAACGTTGATTATAGTCAGTACTAGATGGGTGACCATATGGGAATATAAGGTGTTATATGTAGGAAGATGTTGACATCTCCCTGCAAGAATGACAAAAACCTAATGTCATCTACACTGTCTGGGATATACTGGGGACTGCTTGTGAATTTGGTATTCCCATGAAACTTTCTCCTTTGGAGGAAGCTTGTTCAATCTGCATAAGGTGAATGCTGCTGCATCCGAAATAAAATTGCACGAAAACAAAAATTGATTTTTTTTAAGATGCATCTATGCATTTAAAGATGAAAATGATATTTAAAAACTTATCGAAACTCGATCACTTCATCAGCAGAAGATTTCTAATCCTTATGTTTCATACTTGATCAAACTTATGATGGCATTCACTTTAGTTGAGCCAGCTATTTTCAATGAATTTACTAATTTTATATATATATATATATATATATATATATATTATAATAATAAAGTCGTATTTCGTTTGTTTGTTCACAATTTGGTTAACATATACAAAAGGTCACAAATAGATTTTAATACTGAAAAAGGACTCTTATATATTTTTATTCCTGCATGATTTGTATATATACTAGCCCGGCATTGTCCGGGTGTTAGGTGGTGGTGTGTATTGAGCAACAAAAAAAAAGTGGTAGTAGGCAGGCAGGCTTGAACCCGTACGGTGGAGGAGGAAAACAACGCAAAAAAAAAGTGACGTCTTTTTTACGGCCATCGCCAAACCAGGAGTTAGCTCCAAATTTTTAATGGAAATTAGTAATAGAATTGTTTAAAATATTCTATTTAGAAATCTATATATCTATAAAAGTGAACGTATCTGCCTGTGTGTCTGTGTACATTTCCCTACGCAATAGCTCTGTCAATTTTAAGTCTACAGACTCGAAATTTGATATACAGGGTATTGAGATTTGGGAAAATCTTTGTGATCGGTTTTCGGACAGAAATTTGGCTGTTAAGGGGTCAAAGTTCAACGATTTGTCCTCTGAGAACTCTACCAAACTCCTCCGACAATTTGGGGTCTAAACACTTGAAATTTTAGATATAGGTTCCTTGGACATGGATCTAACTTAATAACTTGATTTGAGCCCAAAACAATAAATGTTAAGGGGTCATAATAGGGATTAAAGCTTAAAAAATTGACCGCTTTTTTTTTTTTTTTTTTTTTGCTCAACATACACCTCCCAAAACCCGGGTAACGCCGAGCTGAATTGCTAGTATATCTATAAAAGTGAAAGTGCCTGTCTGTCTGTCAGTGTGTGTGTGTGTGTCTGTGTACATTTCCCTACACAATAGCTCTGTCAATTTTCAGTCTACAGATTCTAAATTTGATATACAGACTCGAAATTTGATACAGACAGTCTACAGACTCAAAATTTGATATATTTCTGCTCAACATACACCTCAAAACACCCGGGCAAAGCCGGGCTGAAATGCTAGTATTATATAAAGTAAATTTATTCAATTTATTTTTAATTTACATTTAATTTAATTGATTCTGATTATTAGTATAACAAACATCAGCTAAATTTAAAAACGGAAGTAAGTTTTCATTTAACTTAGGAGTTATTTCCCTTGAATCTGAGATTTTATTTTGCCTGTTTGAATTTTATAGATGAAAAGGACTATGTTTCATGCTTCCAAAATTCGAAAATATGTTCAACATTCAGGAACATCATAAAAAATAAGATATTTAGTGTATCTTAAATAGTATGTGACTAAACCCTCCGCTTCGGAATGTGTTTTTACCTGGCAACGCCGGGTATGTACAGCAAGTATATATTAATGATGGGACGATTACAATATTTTTCCCAGATTCTGATTCTTTATAAATTTATAAATATTTAACTATAAACTATAAAGTTATTATTTTTTTCCCGATTACAGTAAATACACGTTAATTGTGCATATATTTTCTCCAACGTAAAAACACACTTGTGGCCATGATCTATATCTTTTAGCTTTATCAGTAGTTTAAAATAAATAAATATTTATCATATTATTATTACTCCTAGCAGTAGATTTTATTGCAAACAAAATCAAATTAAAAATGAGAATGAAAGGAATCGTTTTTGGCATCGGAAAATAGGCAGACATTTTTCCGATTATGACGCCCGAAAAGGTTCTGATTTTTCTGATTCCCGATTCCAATTAATCGTCCTAACACTAATATATATAGTGTTCATTAAAAAATGGATATAATATTCATAAAAAGACTTTCTGGTCTTTAGATGAAGTTCTTGAACTACTCCAAAGAAGTGATCATTTAGTGTGCATGGTGAGGGTGAGGAGAGGGAATGGAGCTACAGACAGGCACTCCATGTGATGTTATCAGACGCAACAGCTCTCGTAATTTCGTCCATGCTATCTTCATCCTAGTGGTTGTATCGAGTCTGTGTCTACAATCAAAAACTATATTATACTCTTACGAGTGTAGTTGTAACACTTTCATTATTAATTCGTGTGTGTGTGGGGGGAGAGGTTGAATACCAGCCTAGGATGTGAAGGATGACTTTGTGAATGGGTTTGAATGCTACGTCTGACAGTAATCATCATTTCCTACACTGATAAGAACATAACTTCGAAATATGCGTCTACAGATTTGGAAATAATTATAAATATTTATTTTAAAATATTATTGCTATAGAGCCACTTTAAGAAAAAAAAAGTTGATCCTTCTTTAGGGAATTAAGAATAAGCAGATAATCTTAGCACAATGCTATATTTCGATGTCTGTCATTGAATGCTATTTACTGTTTATGCTTGCTTAATCAGAATATTGAATAGAATTTAATTTCCCTACTTCTCATGCTAATTCCTAGCAGCATGGAGACTGAACACCAACCTATAAAGTCAATGATTACTTTGTAACTGGGTTCAAATCCCCTGACTGGCAGTAATTATCAATTCTTACAGTGATGAGAATGTAAGTTCGAAACACATGTGTCTGTAGGTTTGAAAATAATTGCTATTTTTTTTTTTAAATATTATCATTACATGTGTATGTGTAAATTCTTATAGAAAAAAAAGGGGGTAAAAGTTCATTCAAATCTATTAATTCATACTGATATAACTAGAAAATATTTTCTGTTTTAACTCTAATTTACCTACTTTATATAATGATTATTATTATTTCGAAATTGACTAAGGTATTTTAAATAAAAACTCGTTTTTTTATAATCTGTAACTAAAATTAATCTTATAGAATTTGATTCTACTTACGACTAGTAATAATTTTGACAGCTTTTTTTCCATGACAATATGTTGGCCCATAGTACATAGCGTTAAAAACACCTACACCTAAAAAAGACTATGCGAGTTGTTTTGGTTCTTTCTGAATTTTGTATATTACATCCTTATGTATTTTTTCTCTTTAAGAACTTGCTGGTTTTTTTTTTTCTGATTAGTTCAGGGAAGAAATATTCAGTACTGACATACAAATATTAGTTGTTCTCCCATGAATAAAACAGATCTGTAAAATATAACAAACTTTATTTGGGGGGAAAAATAAAAATTGGTAAGATGAATAAAATATTGGAGTTTGGAATATAGCTAAATTTGTTATTTATTTATACATGCTTTGTTATATCTTACTACCGAGATGAGTATATTTGCTGATGATACACTGCTCTATAACATGTAGGAGGGAAGAATCGATGTACATAAATCTAAGACAATGGCAGAATCCTTAGAAAATGACCTCCAGAGTGTAGTGGAATGGGTCCGTAAATGGATGGTAACATTTGATGCTAATAAGACTAAGCTGTTCTTTAGCAATTATAAGAAACCTCCCCAACCACCTATATGTATGACAAATAGCATCCTACCTGAGAATTCTTCCTCCAAACTCCTCAGCTTAATATTCACAGGCAATATGAACTGAAACAAATAAATTGAGGACATTGCAAAGGCTGCTGCAAGGAAGGTGTGTTCCTTCTATTGTGCTAGAAGATTACTCACACCCGAGAATATTCTGTATGTCTACAAAGCCACCATTCACTCATGCATGGAGTATTGTTGTCATATCTGGGCTGGTGCATCTACCACTAGCCCCTCCCTCTTGGGTAGGGTCCAAAGAAGAGTCTCCAATCTAATAGGTCCTGCTTTGTCGACCAAAATGAAACCTCTGCCCCATCGCCGCAATACTGCATCCCTGTGTCTGCTTTACAAGTATTTTCATGGAATGTGCTTTGATAGACTCATCGCACTTGTGCTCCCTTGATATACATATCCCCAACTAACCTGCTTAGCAACAAAATCACACACCCCTTCACTATTGTTTTATATGGTCCCGAGCAATGCCGGGTAGCCCTGCTACTCTATTATATAAAGGAAAGTTGTTTGTGTGTTTGTCTGCAAGGTGGTGATATGCTTTGTTTTGAGTGAATGTAAGTAAAAAAAAAAGTCATAGAACTTCTAATTTAGAAAAGATTGATATACATAATAGAAAATATTCGTAAAAGCGTACATTTTCACAAACACATTATATATATATATATATATATATGGCTAAAATCTGTTACAAATACATCTTCATGTACATCATAGAGCATCAGAATCAAAAAATCATTTTGTCCATGAAATGAGAAAATAGTCGATTCACTTTCCTTTACAAACCTACATAAATGCTATTAATCTTAAACAGAAAGTCCATATTTCATGGTATAATTGATTCCAGTCTTCTTACCAATATCATCAATTCAGATTTCTTTTTTTCTCTCTCATTTCTCCTCCTTATCTGCTTTTTTCTTCCGGCCAATGATGATGATGGTGATGATAATAGACATTGTTGAAGTCAGAACACAGAAAGCAAAACCATAAAAAAAACGCCCCCCCCCCTCTCCGTTCATTCTTCAGACAGTCATCTGCGCATAAGACTTTCTATTTAATTACATTATCCTCCTAATTAAAAACAACAAAAAAGAAATCTATTGTTCTCAGGAACTGGACGATATGGTCGGAACTTATTAATGCTGGAAGATCACTAGCCAGGAAATAAAAACCATTGATTTACTGGCCACATATGTTTTACTTACAATATAAACAAAACTGGCATTTGACCAAGACAATCTACAATCTTGAAACAGCTTTACTGATTAGAAATAAGTACAAACCAACAGTCACTCACACACACACACACACACACTGTACTCTTAATTCACTTGCAGCTTGCATTACTAATGAAGATTCGGTATCTGTCTGAAACCAAAACTATACTATTACTTCTAAATAATAATTGTACTATTAGCAACTAAGTTCCTGTGATTTTATTTTCATTTAAATGGCTTAACACAATATCGTGGGACTGTTTCCCAGCTAATTATAACATGGTCATTTTCAAATCTAATGTAAATAAGTTCTTCTTGAGCCGTCCCCCTAAATAATCAAGCCCTACCCAAGTTCTGCCATTATCGATTATCACGGTGTTGTCTCACAATTTACCCAACACTCATCAACCCTTGTCCTTGAGTGGCCCTTGAGCCCTGATAAACGGTAACTCCTTAGTAAAAAAAAAAAAAAAAAATAGTATTCTTTTCTAGTTACAACTTCCCAATGTCCAACAAGATTTTCAATAGCTCGTTGGTAGTTAAAATTTTTTTAAAAAAAAAGCCTTCCCTAAAATAATAATAAAAAAAAGGTGTTTATTTTTCTAAAACCTGACATTCCATTTTAACGATATTGAAAATAAACAGAAAATGACTTAAAAACTTAAATAATGTTGGAATAAATAGATTAATTAATGAAAATATTCCAAAATGAGTATGTGAGTATGAAATACATTTCTTTTAAATAGATACGAAATTTTTAAGCAACAGATTTAAAAATTAAAAAAGAAAAAAAATGGCAGGAACTTAGTTGCTAACCCAATACTATCTTTTAATACTGATTAGCGGGGGGGGGCGGATGTTTGGAGGTGTGTGTGGTTTTGGGTAAATCAAAACTCCGGAGTGGGGGGGGGGGGGTAAAATAATGATAAAAAAAAAAAGTTTTGGTAAGTATGAGAATCGAACCCGAACCCTTGAGGCAAAGTTGGAAATTAAAGTGGGGGAAAAAAAAACATGCGACGTTAAACATTGGGCCACCGCGAAATACTAACGGAAACACATTTAAATTGATTTATTTAACTATTAAAAACAGAATTGACACATGGCCACAATAAAAGTTTACTCTGTTGTTTCTATTTGACCTCATTAATGAGGTCAAATAGAAGTCTTGCAGTTAACTTTTGCCACGGGGGGGGGGCAGTTTTTGGGTTTGTTTACCCAACTTCGACTGTTTTTTTCCCAAAGATGTTGGGGAGGGGGAAACCAGCTCCCCATTGTCCAGATTTAATAGCAATTGTCTGATATAAGGAGTTTGGCCCCACATTGATCAAAGCTGATTGCTTCTGGACGTTTCCCAGTGCGCATGCCGGGAACAGACCCTTAGCTTTGAATTAGTTTCAATTTTATACAAAAAAGCTGAACGAACACAAGACAGGCTGAAACAGCAATAATTTTGTAAAAATCGACGTAAATAAATCTAGATGCGACCCGCGTTTCCAAATCCTAGATACTATTATCTAGGGGGTATATAAACAGTTCTAAGCGATAGTAACCCCCCCCTCCCGGAGCGTCGGTGAAAATGCCTTTGCGAGACATACATAAAATGATCACACACATTTTGCCTTTTATATATATATATATAGAATAGATAGATTCCAAAGGAGGAGGGGAATGTAATATCTATTGTTGTTATGATGCCATCCTCCCAGACATTATCTTTCCCTTTTGAGGCAGGGGGCAGTGCAGTATATGTATGTCATGAAACCATCCTTGCAGCATGACCTTTTCCATTTTTCTTTCTTTTAGGAACGGGGTGGAGGTTAGTAAAAAAGTAGTGTAGCATCTGTTTTATGGTCATTAATACCATAGTTTGTTTTCCTTTTGTGTGTGTATGATATAGCAGAAGGAAATATGTGACCTCTGGTTACATAGTTTTCCTCATTTTATGAGTGTCTGAAAAGTAATGCTGTGTGAGATATGGGCGAAAAAAGGGATAAACAAATTATGTTATATCAAAGAGAGTAGAAAGCGGATTTTGTGTTTACTTTTGTCAGCCTCATAACTCTTGCTCCCTTATTTTGTCTTTTAGTCCTCACATTCCATGCGTGATGTTTCTTACAAAAGAAGACTTGCTGTTTTTTGTGTAGCAATCTATCTATCTAATACTTATTAATGGCTAGTTTTAGACCTTGAAGTAGTATTTATTTTTTAACCCCTTATATAAAATGGCTTCATACCTTGTCTGGAGCAATTTCCATGAACAAAAACTAACATGAAACTTTTAGAGTACATAATTGTAATCAAAGCTTTCTACAATCACTTTTTTTCACACACTGTTGTTTTTACCTGTGTACCTAAAATAAAATGGCATTTCCATGAACAGAGTTTCTTTCTAATGACTTCTCATATGTGAAATACAGTACCTATTTTCCTGCAGACTACAACATGGTCGTCCTCATGTTCAATGTCAACAAATACTCACTGAAGCTCTTTAGTAGTCAAATTTTGCCTCTTCAATTCATCTTTTCCAATCCTTTTATGATGTTGTTAGTTATTCAGCTGATAAACGCATTGACACTAACCCTCAAGTATCTTTTGGCCTTGATAAAAACCCTCTGTTTTTCAAATTGTTCAGCAGTAAAACTAAGGATCTCTAATAAAGAAGTTTGTCCTTATTTTTAACACTTAGCTGCTGCAGATTGAGGAATTGACATTATTGCAGAGTTTTCTTTTTTTTAAACAAGTCTTGAGAGTCTAGTCTAGTCATCCATAGCTAAGGAGGAAGTCATAACTTTCCCTAAAGAGTATTAGTGATGGAAAAAATTCTGGAAAAATTTGCACATTGCACACCAAACCTACAGTTTGTGCCACTAAATGCAAAACTATCATTACCACTACTTTAATATGAAAAATTAGCATTCAACAAATATGTAGAACGAATAATATTTCATATATTTCTGCCATTACTACACCACAACATAAATAATTGGTATTTTTCCGTAATTAGTTCCTTCTAACATATCTTGTATAGCACTATTTAGTTAGATTTTCAAACCTGAATAGCAATCCATCTTGCATATTGATACTTGATTTAGACAAACCTATTATATTTTCATATTTTTCTTTTCACGATGTTATTGGCATAAATATAATTTATTTAGCGTCAGTTTTTTTTTTTTTTTAATACTTTTTTTCCAGTTTGGAAAACTGTTAGAGTGGAGATATTTTCTCTTCCTCACCAAAACAGATTACAGGGAACTTATGTGCAATTATATTGAGTTCTTTCCGTCGAGTTCTTAAAAAATATATCAATTAAAATGTGTGTGCCTATTTATGCTTGTTTGAGTGTTTCTTATTCAACATTAGTTACCCATAATTATTTATTTGATTTCTTTGGGGGGTTTTTGTTTGTTTGTTTTTTTTTACCATATTTTAATTAGTATCAGGTACTAAGCCGAACGTTTTAAAAATTTCTATTCCAAAAAAAATAATTTGATTACGTAATTAAAGTTCCCAAAATCAATTCCCGTTTCTTCGTAAACAAACCGTAGGGTTTTTCTCTTTTACTTCCAGGTAACGTTGGGTTGATACAGGTAGTTTTAAATAGTATTTGTTAAATAAACACCAAGGCTTGATTATACCATGATTAGAACAATAAAATTGTAATTTGAAATTAAAAAAATATATATATATTTTAAAATGGAAAAGTTTAACACTGAAATCGAAGAAGTGGTTTTTCCAAAGAATAAGATCTTAGAGTTAACCGTTTTATAAGCAGCTTAAATGTAATTACAGGTTTTCTAATCACAAGAATAGTCGCCACCAAAGAACAGAATGTCTGCGAAAGCAATTCTTCTCATTCTTAGAAAACGGTGTATTATGTAATTACAAAACCATTAAGAGGATTACTTTACATTCTCAGGTTTCAATCAATCTAGAATTAGAGTTTACAAAAAAAAAAAAATAAATAAAAAAAATAAATCACCAATAACTTAACACAATAACTTTATTTTTTTCTATGAGTATTTATATAGACACTGCCAGTTCAGGTAATCTTGACATCTACAAATAAAGGTTTCTACTCTTGATAGTGTCTTCAATAATAAAGCTAAACGTAAAATGTTTGACCATAAGCAAGGTCGACTCAAAGGTTCCCTTTTATTGAGATATAGGGAAAGGTGTCAAACTATTGAAGATTACTCCACCTACCCTTGATCTGTACGTTATAACGCTGAGTGATTAGTAAGGAAACATCAAATACCATATTTTGAGTCTTTGGTATGACTCAACCACGGATTGAACCCTGGCCTCTTGGCCTATTAGTGAAAATTCTTACCATGATGCCAAAGTCACATATCCCTGTGTAAAACTAACAAGAGAGATGCCCCCTTCAGCCCTCATAAAGGCAGACATCTAGAAGTAGGAAAACTGATATCACACCTGCGAAGACTTGTTTCCAATGAGATTATACACACACACACACACACACACACACACACACATAGCATGACTATCCTTTGATGTTGGGGGGGGGGTATAGACAACAAAATTGAAGAGTTAAAAAGTGTCTAATATATTTCCTTTAAAACTTCTTTTTCTCTCTTTCTATGCTATCGCTCTTCTTCCTCCATCTTCCTCTCTTTCCCCCACCTCTCTCTCTCCTTAATTCCCCTCTATCTCTATATCACTCCTCCTCTTGCTTTCTGACAACTAGAAAAAAATCCTCCACGGATTATTACATTTTTATGTTTTTCTATATTTCACTTGTTTCATTTGACTTCAGTTGAACTTCTCAGAAATCAAGGGCTTCACTTCACTTGATCTCTATTTGAGATACATAGATATTCGAGTATTCCATTAAAGCCTCCCCATGGGACAGAATTAGAAACCAGGGTTGTTTTTTAACGCTGAGAAAAGGAACAAAAATAAAAATTGTCTCAGTCGTGAAGGATTGCTTCTCCACTGAGAGAGAACAAGAAATTGAAATGCAGCATCTGAAGAACAGATACTGTACTTTGATCTTGGCCAAAAGCCCAAGAATCTCAAACAGTGAGTTAGTAAAGAAGTTGAAAACATAATTTTCCTCTACCTAATTGACCATTTAAGAATTTAATAGTATGTCTTTCTTGTGGTGTTTTGGTCTTACTGGATTAAGTACAAGAATTAATCTTGTCTGGTGGAATATCCAGCTTTGTACTGTTACTTGGGGTAACATCACTTTGAGAAGGCGCATACATCGTTCCTTGAAAAGGAACAACATGAAACTAGATACTCCACCAGAATAGATGATTTCTTGTCCTGGAATCCGGTAAAACCAAGAGACCCAAAAAGAAAGTATATTATAACATTAAAATGGTCAATTGGAGTAAGGAAAATCAGGTTCTCAAATTCTTTACTAACTCAGTGTTTGTTAGATTAGAATAATAGAATATTCGAATATCTATATATCTTATAAACAGTCCAAGTGTTAGGTAGGGGCCTCTTGATTTATGAGAACTTCGACTGAAGGAAAATAAAATAAGAGACACACACACACACACTAATAAAACAAAGGCAAATGAATGCTACACTGCTTATTACTAGGGCTGTGACAACAGCATATTCTTTTCATTGTTTTGACTCTTGAGTATATATCCGTTAATATCTTATGTTTTTATATAAACTGATGTGGTTCTCGGTTGTCTTAGTGAGTCAAAAGAATGAAAAGAATATTCTGTTGTCATAGCCCTACTTATTACACACACACACACATATTTACAGTGACAAACATACACACTTAATCTTTGTGTCTTCTTGCACTTTATCAAATGAATAATTAAACGAATTGAAACTAGTTTCACATCATTGTAAATTTAAAGATACATAAATATGTTTTTGTGATCATGTTTTTTTATTTTATTTACAACACCAGGCTAAATGGTGACCTTTTTATTCGCAACCATACTTTCATTTACCTGAGATGTTTTATCCACTTTCTTCCTTCGCCATTTTATAACATTGTATTAATAATCAGCATGGTTCTTGGCACTTTTAGATACACAACATTTATCATGTAGTAAAGGAGTGTGTGTGTGTGGGGGGGGTAAATTGGTACTTAAGCGCTAACCTCGCTAATATATTTCAGAATTTAAAAAAAAAATTAAACTTTGAGAATCTATATCTATTGTTAAAGTTGCATGCAAATTGGAAATATTTGAATTTTCAAACAGAGTGGGGGGGGGAGCTTATGCATCCTTTATGATCTCTCACACTTCGCGGAATGCATCTGTAAGGATTGAACAGGTTCATACTTAATTCTGACAAAAGAAACATCTGTTCATCGTCAAAACTCTTATTCGACAGAATGATGCCAAGGATGCATCCTCAGCTCAGTGACGTGCAGAGCTCTGGTTATGCCAAAGGCCAACTCCTTCACTTTATGCCTCAAAGACTTAAGTAAAAGTCCTAGCACTGAGAACACAAGTATTATGAGGAAGGAAGATAGTTGGAATATGATTGGATGCCTCTCCCCATTTAGTTAACCTCATGCACATTACTAATCTAGTTGATATGTTTATTTACATTTTCTGCAGAAGGTTAGATGCAAGGTCATGTGGGGTTTTGAAAAGCCAGCGCACTAGGTAAAGTGCACTCTGACCAACAAAAAATGCCAGAACAGTCTCGTTGGCATTACCCAGTAGGTCAGCCTCAGACGATTAGTAACAAACTCCTTTTCAAAGAGAAGATAAAGCCTGGGAGAGTTAATCTAAAACTAAATAGAACCATACCTCAGCCCAACAGCAACAAAGCCACTGTCAAACCGATTATCGAGAATGTAACCATAACTGGTATGAACACCACCTACTCAAGCTGAGCCAAATTCGTCTGATATGAAACAACCAGTCATTATGTATACTTGAAATCTGACTTCAGTCCAATATCCATAAAAGGTAGAAGAATAGTGTATGTATTTATATTCCGACAGACTGCAGAAATAAGAACTAGGGCAGTTGAGTTATGAAAATATTACCCCGCCTCCATCTGATCTGGTACAAGACAAATTCCCAATATGAATCCAGGCAATGGCTGTCGTGCTTTTCAACAGATTAATTCTTGTGCCAACACAGACTGCAAATGGAATGGAATTATTCCGACTGATGGATGATGAGATGAAAGGAACTCAATAGAAGCTCTTGCATATCAAAACGTTAAAAATCCACTTAGCCAGGAAAACATTTTTTTTTCTCTCATGGTTCGCAATATACAAAGTGTCCCAAAAGTTTTGCACCATCCTCTTTTGAAATCAATAAAGTTGTTCATTCGCCATCAATAAAGGTGGATTTTAGGGGGGGGGGGAGAAAAAAAGGAAGATTCTTCAAATTTTTGTTTGTTTGGGGCATTTTGAAGTTTTCGGGGCCATAATATACACACAATCTTTCATTAGAAAATTAAAATACTTCAGATTTCAATTAAATTTTTATCTATAGTTATTAGACACTAATTAAGCAAGATTTCCTGAATATCAATTTCTTTTAAGACACCTTAAAGCCTTTAATTTGAGACATTTTCTAGAATCAAAATTTTGGTGAAAATTCGAATAAGGATACTAAACAAAGTTGAATAGCATGACTTTAATATTTGTAAGAGGTCATAAAAATGCAAAACTGTTTTTTTTTTTTGTTTTTTTGTTTTTTTTTACAAGATGGTCACCACTTATCAAGGCCCAGAAACCATTCGGGGATAAGGATTATTGCGTGTACAGTACGTTAGTATTGGAGATTTGATAAAGTGTCTTCCTTAAGGGAGTGGTTCATTAAGAATTTGTTTATGTTGGACTTGAAGACATCCAGGTTGTAGTCAGGTGGGAAACAGGCAAATGGAACAGAGTTCCAGAGGCGTGCACTTCTAAGACGCTTTGTTCATGGAATCTACGTTTTAGTTTTGGCACAGATAAAGAGGGGTGAAAATTTTTGGCAATGGTTTCAGCTAGACGGGTGTGTTTTGTGAAAGATTGGTGAGGGGGGACCAGAGATTGGAGCTCAGATGAACACTTGCCATGGAAGTAACAATAAAACAAAGACAGGCTCGCAACATCTCTCCTGTGGGAGAGAGGTTGCAGGGAAGAGAAAAGGGCATCTCCCACTAAGCCACAAAGTCTATTTTGTACTTTGTCAAGGCAGGATAGGCTGTTTTTAGCAGATCCTGCCCAGATGTGGCAGCAGTACTCCATCCTTGGACGTACTTGGCTTTTATATAGATAGAGAATTGCATCAGCAGTGAGATATCTTCTGGAGCGGTAGAAGGATCCTACCATTTTTCTAACGACCTTGGCAACTGACTTGATGTACGTGTTCCATTTCAGGTCAGGAGTAAAGGTCAAGCCCAGAAGCTTATCAAAACATGGAGAGACGAGAGCCATCCATTTCAATTGATGCCAGATGGGGATCAGAGCGTTGATGATATAAAGATAAGAGCTTGGTTTTAGATGCATGAAAAGTAACCAGCCACCTCTTTCCTCATTGTACCACACGCTCGAAATCAGAGGAGAGAGAATTCTACGCAGGGAATTAATTTCTTCCCATTTTGGGATGGGTATTCTTATATATATATATATATATATATATATATATATATATATATATATATATATATATATTAGTAAGTTATGAAAATATACATGGTAATTAAGCTACGCAGAATTTACTGCATTTCATGCTCGTACAGACTAAAAACTTGCCAGGCTGATGCATGGAATTGATCTTACATCGTGTTTTTATATATAAACATGATATTAAGTTTGCCAGTAAACCAATCAGATTATTTGTTATTCCAGCTCCCGTTTCCAGTAGCTAATGGTCACCGTGCTTTTATCAGACAAAGGTTCAGTTGACTTGTAATTCACTGCTCTCTTGTGTTATTTTTTGAAGAGGGTGAATTATCTTTCTTTGTGTAATAAAAGGTGACCTTTTTTAATTTAATGTACTTAGATATGTCTGCTTATATATTTTTTTATATTAGTTTAGTTTTATATTCATTAATTATATATATATATATATATATATATATATATATATATATATATATATATATGATGAGAATAATGGAAATAGTATTCCAATGAAATATATTGTGCTTGAATTTGTGATAAGCGCTGAATCAAGAAATCTCCATCACGGTTTATTTGAAATAAATTTAATTATTTTTGCTTGTTTGAAGTCAAAAGTATGATTATACTGCAATGAATGAGCGAATAATGCATTCAGAGAATTGCTATTTCTTAGATCTCTTTTACGTTCATTGAGCCTTTTAAAACAATGTGGGGGTTTCTATAATTTATCGCCATTAATAAGTAAACTTCTATTAGAACAACATAATTTAATTTTAGACTCGGGTTAACTCTCATACTATACAAAAACACCTATAATAATTACTACATATGATCAGTCAATAAATTACTTAACAAAAATACACTCATTTCAAATGACTCAATTCGGTCTCGTTTTCTGTTTTGTTTCTTTTTTTAGAAAATTAAAAGTAAAAGAAAAATATATAATAAAAATAGACCCGTAAACATTTTTCTCAGAAAATCGATAACAGTTATTTCTTTTTGATCTGAAAACGTTTCATCTGAGTCAAACACAACCCTGACAAAGGGAAATATTTCCAGAAATATTACAACACTAATACTCCACCTGACCACCTAATGCAAGTAAGAACACAATATATCAATGCTTCCGTTGAGTCTCAAGAGACAATGGACACGTCTGTAAGGGTAGCTGCGTGTGTAATTGTGAAGCAAGGGTTGCACAATCTCCAACCACACACCTCTTCTAAATCGGCACTGTTTGGGTTCAATGGCAAGGAGAAGACCAAGACTGACTGAAAACAATGCCGAGATAAGCGGAGAACACATACAGCACTTGGAATTCCAAAATGGTCACTCATTTTAGTACTGATCAGACTCAACATTGCTTAACTTCAGTGATCTGATGGAAACCGTGTGTCCACGTGATTACACCATATATATATATATATATATATATATATATATATATTGGATCAATGTATTGAATAATAAACTGCATAGTTTGTTTTACCATTATATCTCGATTTGCTTCAGTTTGTGTCTATCCGCTACATTACTGCATTGAATTGCTTCCTATAAACTTAAATTTCTTTTATGTTTTCAAGTTTGAAAAGTAAAAATTTGTAAAAACAAATTTGAAAAAAAAAAAAAAAAAAAAAAATGAATTTCAATGTTTATTTATTAAAACATGTCACAAATTGTAAATATTTATATTCTGAGAAAAATATCGAATAATAATTTTTTTATTTGTTATTGAAAATAAGGCGAAAAAAAACATCCATTCAAGATTATAAACACATAAATAGTTTTATTCATACAAACATGCACAAACATAATATAAAAAATAAATAAAAATATTAATATGAATATAACTATTTGATATTGAGTACTTAAACTCGGTTGAAATTCTGAATTTTTATCCTGTAAATACATGCTAACCTCGATACATTATATATATATTAGATAGATGGAAAAATGTTTCAATGTATCCCATCTTTTCAGTGTGGCTAGACAGACAACTTTTTCAAGCCAGGATCGAGCCTATAACTATCTAGTTGACAGTCGGTGATGCTAACCATTCAGCATTATTCATAAGTGTAGATAGAAAGTTATTAACGTTTTTTTGTACTTCACCTGTGAACTGACTCTGCTGTCTCAACTGTTCTACATCTACCCATGTCCAAGGAACCTATATCTAAAATTTCAAGTGTGTAGACCCAAAATTGTCAGAGGAGTTCTCAAAGGTCAAATCGTTGAACTTTGACCCCTTAATCGCCAAATTTCTGGCCAAAAACCGATCACATCGATTTTCCCAAATCTCAGTATCCTGTATATCAAATTTCGAGTCTGTAGACTAAAAATTGACAGAGTTATTGCGTAGGGAAATGTACACAGACACACACACACGTTCACTTTTATATATATATATATATATATATATATATATATATATATAGATTCACACACACACACGTATATATAAAGTTCCGTTTTTTGTTGCACTGACATTGATATTTAAAGCCTACTTTTTCTATTTAAAAATTAAAACAAATTTCTTAATATACTCAGTCATAGGTATGCAAGTGACTTCATAAACGTTAACTAATATGCATATTCCTTTGAAAAACGAACCTTCATTAGTTAATCATGATTAATTTCATTTAATTATGCTCAGTTTTATTTTTGCGTATTTTCTACATTTTGCATAATTGCGTAGTATTTAAGATGAAAAGTTTTAGTACATACACACATAAGTGACCTTGTGTGTGTGTGTGTGTGTGTGTGCAGAGTGGTCTTTACCAAAGTTCTTAATTTTTGGTCTACAGATGTGAAATTTTATATATAGGTGATTTTGACCTGTAGAACAAATTTCATTTTGTTTTTCCGGTAAAAATAGCTGCTAAGGGGTCAAAATTAAAAAAAAAAATGGCAAGAGTAAGTGAAGTAAACATGTTACTTCTGCACATGCACAAATATACAATTAATAGTTTAAAGTCACTTAATTCTTAACATTTTCTTATTCATCTGTCGATAGCTTAAACGGTAATGACTAATGCTGAAGCACTAAATGTTCTGGTTTCGATTCTAGCTGATGGCACAAAAGTCATTTTTTTTTTTAATTTTTGAAATCATACTATATATTGGGTACAATTGGGCAATATATGTGTGGTGTAATAATAAATAGGGATATTTACAACTGGAAATAAAATAAGTTTAAATGAGTGAGAGAAAAGGAGGGAGAGAGAGTGAGTGAGCGCAAAAGATTTAGAGAGAATGGGAGAAAAAGAGTTAGAGAGAGTAGGGGAAAAAGAATTACAGAGAATGGGAAAAAAATAAGAGTAAGAGAGAGAGAGAGAGAGAAACGGTAAGAGAGAGAGAGAGAGAGAGAGAGAGAAGGTAAGAGAGAGAAAGAGAGAGAGTAAAAAAGAGTAAAAAAGGGAGAGAGAGTAAAAGGAAGAAAGAGAGCGCAGAAGAGCGCGAGGGCGTGTGAGACAGAGTGAGGGAGAGTGCAAGAGAGGGAGAGTGTGAGAATGAGCGAAGGAGACCGCAAGGGAGAGAGAGAGAGAGAGAGAGAGAGAGAGAGAGAGAGAGAGAGAGAGAGAGAGCGCAAGCATGAGAGAAAGGGCGAAAGCGCCAGAGAGAAAGGATGTGAGCGAGAGGAAAAGCAGGAATGAAAGGACTATGGGTGAAAAAAATGAGAGAGGTATTTTAGAGTGATGTTGATGGCAATATTATTTAAGATCAACAGACTGAAACCTTAAATAGCATTAAAATAAGAAAAAAAAAACGACTTGAGTCTCACTGGATTTCTGAACCGTTTGTGAGATTTTCTTTGATGTTTATATAGTAAGTAGATTTGGTGTTTTACTTTAGTTTTTGTTTTATTATGGTTATCCAGAGATGTTTGGGGGAAACATTTAGGTTTTATATTTAAAAAAAAAAAAAAAAAAAAAAAAAGATTCTGAGTCATGTATGGCGTAATTCTTTTTTTTTGTTTAATGCATATTCACCTTTAATAAGGCAGATTGCTAGTAGAAAACTACTGTGAATTAGGGCCAAATTTATAATGATGCCTTAAGTCGGGAGTTGTGCGGCAAGATGCTTGTTCACATTACATTTTAATTTCTGCATATTGATACCATCGGGAAGACAGTGATTAGGGAGGGAATTCCAAGAGAAAGCAGTTTGAAGAAAGTAGTAGAAAGTTTTTAGGTATTTGGAGACCTGTACAGTGAAGAGGTGGGACTTTGCTGATTGTCAAGTAGGTTAGGGGGTATTTACATTGAGGGAGCACAAGGGCAGCAGGTTTGCCAGAACACATTCCATTTAAATACTTGTGAAACAAGCATATGGATACAGCAGCATGGCGATGGGATAGGGACTCGAGCTAGATAGATAGTGTGGGGCCTATTAGATTAAAAGCTCTATTTTAGATTCTGTCTAAAAGAGAGAAACTAGTGGTTGGCACACGTGCACATGGTGCTTATCTTCAACAAGAAAATCTGTAGTATGTAATGTAAATACGAGTATTATGTTATTGTACAGAAAAACAATTTCACGTTTGAGTGAAAAGAAACGAATGTTTTTATTTATTTTTTGTCGTTGTTTGTTGTAAATTACAAAAAACCGTAACCTTTTGGTCAACGTCGATACATAATTAGGGCTTTGACAACAGAATATTCTTTTCATTCTTTGACTCTCGGGTATATATCCGTCACAGTTAGAGAACCACATCCGTCTATAGAAAAGCATAAGATATTAATGGATATATACTCCAGAGTCAAAACAATGAAAAGAATATGCTGTTGTCACAGCCCTATACATAAGGCATCGGTGTATAAATTTAATACCCTCGACCAGTTAGTTACATAATAGTCTACAGACGTTTAGTATCACTATCTAATGTATGTATGCTTATAATATAACATAATATACTACATTTTTTTTCAGTATTTATTTCAACAGTGTTCAATACGTGAGTAGAGATGAAAAAACATTTCATAAAAAATGTGAAGATCTTTTTAATAATTACTAGGGTCCTTCCTTCTTGGTGTTACCGAAATGTCTGACTATGACTATTGGTACGATTTTAGAAACAGTTCCTTTTCAATAGAATTTTAAAAAGCAACTATTATTAGTGCATCTAAAAAATGAAAAAACGAAAGGTAATACGTTTGTTACGAAACACTCTCAATCTCTGATGAAGATATGTTATCCGAAAAATTTAAGATTAAAGGAAAAACAAACAAAAAAATGATTTTTAATGAAATATTTGCATCTGATACATGGTTTCAAAGGCATCTTTCCTATATTCAAATTTAAATTCTTAAAAATGCTTTCAAAAACCGTTTCCATCACATTATATATATATATATATATATATATATATATATATATATATATATATATATATATATATGGGCCACTTTAAGAGAGTTATAAGAAGCTGTCAACCTTAACGTAAAGCAATGTTCCAGTGTCTGCTATTGAACACCATCTAACTAGCTTTCTGTATTTTTACAGTTATCTCCATATGATATATAGAACTTAATTCTCTTTCCTTTCTCGTGATAATTCTTCATGGCCTGGGAGTTAAACACTGAACTGTAGAGTCAAAGGTTTATTTTGTGATAGAGTTTTAGTTTTTTTTACAAGCAGCAATTCACTTCCTCAAGTAATATTTGCATAAGCATGAATTACTAGCATCTGAGGTAAAAAGTATATATACACACTAGCTGTGTATACCCGGCCTCCCCTCATCGAATCATATTACCGAGCGAAGGGTTTTAGTCACATACTATTAAAAATACACCAAATATCCTAACTTGTTACGAAAAGTGGGCACATGTTGGATTTAAAACATAAAACACATCCATCTTGGTCTATAAAAAATCAAACACCAAGTAACTTTCATAGCTTAAATAAACTTACTTCCGGTTTTAAACACAACTGTTGTTAACTATTAATGATTAAAAATAAATGAAATAAATTAACTTTAAATAATATTTTTAAATAGAACAATTACAACAATATTATAACAAATAATTATTATATACTATTCATAACTTTATGTGCATATGTATATATTAAAAAGTTTGACTCATGTTCAGGTAACCTACATCTAAAATTTCAAGTGTTTAGAACCAAAATTGGCGGAGGAGTTTGGTAAAGTTTGCAATGGTCAACTCTTTCAACTTTGACCTTTTAACAGCCAAATTTTCGCCCAAAAACTGATTAAAAAGCTTGCTGCATGTCTGAATACCCTTTATGTAACATTTTAAATGTTTAGACCCAAAATTGGATGAATAATTTGCTAGATATCGCAATGGTCAAATCTTTTGAATTTTGACCTCTTGGCAGCCAAATTTATGGCTAAAAAGGATTAAAAAGCTTGGCCTATGTCTGAATACACTTTATGTAAAATTTCAAATGTTTAGACCAAAAATTGACTAAGAAATTTGGTAGAGACTGCAGAAGTCAATTTTTTTTTTTTTAACTTTGATCCCAATGTTGACCCCTTAACATTTATTGTTTGGAGCTGAAATCAAATTAAAAATTTTCATCCATGTCCAAGTAACCTACATTAAAGATTTCAAGTCTTTAGACCCAAAATTGGCAGAGGAGTTTGGTAGAGTTTTCAAAGGTCAAGTCGTTTAACTTTGATCCCTTGAGAGCCAAATTTCTGGCCGAAAATGAATTAAACAGATTTTCCCAAATCTCAATACCCCTTATGTCAAATCTCAAATCTGTAGACTGAAAATTGACAGAGTAGTTTTGTAGGAAAATGTATACACACAGACACACAAACAATTTAACTTTTATAGATATACTAGCAGTTCAGCTCGGTTTTGGTCGGGCCTTATATGACTTACCCTATGTGTGAATACACTTTATGCAAGATTTCAAATGTTTAGACCAATATCTGTCTGAGTAACTTCGTAGAGACCACAGAGGTCAATTTTTTTTTAATTTTGACCCCTTAACATTTATTATTTTGGTCTCAAATCAAAATACAAAGTTTTACCCATGTCCAAGTTACCTACATCTAAAATTTTATGCCTTTAGACTCAAAATTGACGGAGAAATTTGGTAGAATCTGCAAAGGTCAACTCTTTCAACTTTGACCTTCTGGCAGCCAAATTTTCGCCCCAAACTTGATTAAAATGCTTACCGCATGTCTCAATACCCGTTATGTATGAATTTAAATGTTTAGATCCAAAATTGGCTGAGTAGTTTGCTAGACACCGCAAAAGGTAAAATTTTTTAAAACTTTGACCCCTTGGCAGATCAAAGTTTCAACCCAAACCGATTAAAAAGCTTGCCCTATCTCTGAATACCCTTTATGTAAAATTTCAAATGTTTAGACCAGAAATTGTCTGAGTAATTTAGTAGACCACAGAGATCAAATTTTGACCCGCCCCCGTAACATTTATTTTTTTGAGTCTCAAATCAAATTAAAAGGTTTGATCCATGTCCAAGTAACCTACATTTAAAATTTCAAGTGTTTAGACCCAAAATTGGCAGAGGAGTTTGGTAGATTTTTGAAAGGTCAAATCGTTGAACTTTGACCTCTTTTGAGCCAAATTTCTGTCCAAAAACTGATTAAAAAGATTTTCCCAAATCTCAATACTCCTTATGTCAAATTTCGAGTGTTTAGACAGAAAATTGACAGAGTTATTTGGTACAGAAATGCACACACGCAGACACTTTCACTTATATCTATCTATATAATTATAAAACTCAAATGACTTTGTAACGAGTAATGTAACCCACTTTCTGGTTTACGACATCCGGTTGCGCATGCGCACATAAACATTAACCCATAACAACGTAAACAAATAAACACAAATTGCTTCTTTTGTAGATTTTGGCCTGCACACTGAAATATTAACGCTATTATTTCGAAATTATTATTCAACATGGGAAGAGTGGGGGTGTTTTGCAACTATTCTTTATTACAACTATACTGTCACTATTTTCTTACAACTAAACAACTTTAACCTGTTGACAAACATAAGAACAATTGTAGTAAAGCCAAGACTTCTACTACTACTCTCTATCCGTCCTTTTTCCTTCCTTCCTTTTTTTATTTTTTGTTTACATTTCTAGATACAAAATAGTTGTGTGAGAACGGTGAATTTGTTGACACATTTACTAATCTGTCCCAATATTAGTTTTATTTTATTTTATTTATTTAGGTTTTATTTTTTTGCTTCAGGTTTTATTAATTATTTTTTTTTAGATTTTAAGTTTCTATAACTTGGTTGAAGGATTCCAATATGGGGTTTTCATTCTTATATTTCTCATTGGTAGGTTCATGTGCGTTTTTGCTGCTAAATGACTTTCATCTGCGTTTGATTCATAGGAAAATCATGTTTAATTTTCGATTTTTGAGCGATTATTTGGAAAAATAGGTAACTCTACACGAATAGGGAGGATTTTTTTTTTCATGTTTGAGTGATCCGTCCATGATTTTTCATTTTAATATACTTTCATAGAAATGTTTCTGTTATGTCAAAAAAACCCTATTTTCTTTACACTACAAGTCTCACGCTCATACATGAATTCCATAGCTAATATAACATAATGACCCAACGGGTCATGGGTAGTCTAGTATATCTATAAAAGTGAAAGTGTCTGTGTCTGTCTGTGTACATTTCTCTACACAATACAGTACATTTTCAGTCTACAGACTCGAAATTTGATATACAGGGTATTGAGATTTGGGAAAATCTTTGTAATCGGTTTTTGTCCAGAAATTTGGCTGTTAAGGGGTTAAAGTTCAACGATTTGACCTTTAAGAACTCTACCAAACTCCTCAGACAATTTTAGGTCTAAACACTTGAAATTTTAGATATAGGTTCCTTGGACATGGATCTAACTTAATAACTTGATTTGATCCCAAAACAATAAATGTTAAGGGGTCATAATAGGGGTCAAAGTTAAAAAAATTGACCGCTGCTGTCTCTACCAAATTACTCAGACAATTTCTGGTCTAAACATTTGAAATTTTACATAAAGGGTATTTAATGATAGGGCAAGCTTTTTAATCGGTTTGGGTCAAAAATTTAAGCTACCAATATATAAATGTATGTATGTATGTATGTATGTTTGCATGTCTGCCTAAAACTTTCGACAGAGGCGACAGATTTTCACAAGATCTGTATCGTTTTTAAGCTCGACTTGTGAGATGACAAATATTGAAAACATTAATTTCTTAACCCGTAACTGGGCACTTTTCTACAGGGAGGGGTCTCTTTTTTCGCCAGTATTGTCGAAAGTCATCCCTCTTTTCGATTGTCTAGCCTTAATTTAAACCTGTCACTTCCTGTTTGACGGTGGTCATAACAGCAAAGACGTCATGTGCTCCTTCGCGGTACGGGTTCGAGCCTGCCTTCCTACTACCACTTTTTTTTATTCAACATGCACCTTCAAACACCCGGGCAACGCCGGGCTGAAATGCTAGTATATATATATATATATATATATATATATATATATATATATATATACATATACACACACACACATACCACTGAAATTGAATTTCTATGATATTAATAAAGAAAAGATATAATAGAAAATTTGAATTTCATAAGAAGAAAGATCCTGAGGAGATGAACGCATAGTTATATCTCTTGCCAATGAAAACTTTGTCCTCCTAAAATGATTAGTCGCATCATGATGAAATGAAGAATAACAGTTAATCCACTCATGACAGAACAAGTACCATCCCCCATCCCAGTCGCATCCCAACAAAATTATATACAAGTAAAAATTATTCTCATTATTCAATTAACATTTCTGACATTTTCAGAAAACACCTTGGCATTTCCTTTTCGCTGAATGCTACGTTTGCTGCTTGCTTCTGTTGATAGTCAAGTTTAGATCCTTAAATTACATAAAAGACAAAATGTAACTATTACATTGCTATAGGTATATGCACGTGTTTATACATTTCTATGAACAGGACACACTCCTAAACTAATTAACTGATCATTAAGAACTTTGAAACACAGCTGCTGTGTAAGGGTTGATAATCTAGGTTATATTTTTTTAAATTTAGTTTTATGCAAAACGGTAAAGAAGGACATGAACGTTCAGATACGTTTGATTTTTGTGAAATTTTAATAGCTTATGAGACATCAATTATAAATACCTCAAAACTTTAGTTTCCTTGGAGTATTTTAAAGCGACTGTTTTATGAGACATAACATGGGTACAACCTCTCATTAAAAAATTCAAATATGCTAAGATTTGCATTAAATTTGATCATTAGTTATTAGACACCAATTAAGCAAGGTTTCCTGAATTTCAATTTCTTTTTAAAACCACTTCAGCCTTAACTTTAGACATTTTCTAGATTGAAATTGATGCATTTTCATTGGAACTGGAACAAGAATTCTAGTAGTGATGGGACAATTTCAATATTTTTCCCAGATTCTGATACAATTACCAATTCCAATTCTTTATAAATCTCTAAATATTTAACTATAAGATTACATTTTCTCGATTACCGTAAAAACACATGTTAAATATGCAGATATTTTCGCAAACGTAAAAATGCACTTATGGGGGATGATTTATGGATTTTAGTTTTACTGTTAGTTTAAAATCAATAACTATTTATTATTCAATAACTATTACTCTATCATTACTACCAGCAGTGCGGGAATTTGTTTTAAACAAAATCAAATAAAAAACAAAGGAATTGTTTTTGAAAATATGCACAAATTTTTCTGATTTTGATACTTATTCCCCAAGAAGTTCCAATTTTTTCGATTCCTGATTCCGATTAACTGCCCCAACACTAATTTCTAGACATACGGTTAAGTAGCATTATATGTTAAAAAAAAATAAAGAGATATGAAAGTGATGCAAAATTGTGTTCTGTTCGAGGAATTAATTTTACTCGTCCTGCAATGAGAATTCTTCTAGATTATTCTAAATCAAGATAAAGAACTTATTGTAAAAATATTGCTAATATTTTCAGTTTATATTAAAATAATATTCAAGAGCAACAAAGTTCTGCCGATGATTTTCATTTTCCATGTCAATACTATAATGTCAAATTTTGTTTTACAACTTGGCTGCTTTCTGATGTTTTGAAACGAGGATTGATAAACTGTATTATTTGCATGATTCTCAATACTATTCTCATCTTGAATGTTATTCTTACAACGTTTCGACTGATGAAACCTCCGATCTTTTTTAAATGTATCTTGTAAAACTTGGGAATCTTTTTTTATTTATTTATTTTTTTTTTGAACTGAGGAATCCATACGAAATTTCGAATGGAACCCTTTTATTTTCAGGTCAGATGTTACATCGGCCGAAACATTGTGAGAATAACACTTAAGATGAGAAGAGTAGTCGGAATAATCCAAACACTCCAAAACAATAGTGTTTACATGGGATAGCGAGTTCTACAAAAATTAATGCGAATTCTTGAATTGAAACCGATGTCTAATTTCAGAAGAGCTAACGACGGGTAGCTGTTCTGTACAAGTCCTGGAGATGAAGAGTTCTCAGTGGGTAGCTGGTCTGTTTCTGGCTTTATAATTTTGCAGGCAAAGAGCAAAAGATATTTCTTGTGTTGACACGAAAAAATTATGTGCTGGAATCCTAAAGATTCAATATTTTTATGAAGAAATTCTGGTTTCTGATTGGTTGCTAGCAGAACATGGCTCCATTTGATTGGTTAGTTTCTATCGCCAGTGTCTATAAATAGAACCTTCCATCCGAAAATCAGTTTCTTTTTGTTCGCTATATATTTCTTTTTTTATCTCTCTTTCTACGACCACTAGATAAACGGCACTAATAATTGTGTCATGAAACATTTCGTGGGTGTGCACGCCATGTATAATTGATAGGATATGTGACAAGACAAAAATGTTTTACTCAAAACAAATTTTCAAACTGTTGAAAATATTTAAGTATAAACTGCCCCCCACCACCACTAACAAATGGAAACGGTAATAAAATTTGCAATCCTTTTTCTGATACAACCATATATCAAGTAAACTTCAAGCTATGCTTGACCTGTCCACTGAATTTCAGTCATTAATGGTTTTCTTTTAACGGCGTAAAATGATGCAGGGACACATTAAAAATTGTCAAGTATTTCATGACATTGGAATTGAAGACAGCTACGTTGTAATCTGCAGGGAAGCAGTCATATGACAATGTGTTTTAAAGATGGAAAGTTCTTCGAAAGAAACTGTTTATGGAATCATGGAACGGTAAACTGGCTTTCTTATAAAAAAGGATGAGAATAAACGAAACCTCAACTAAGCGATTGCGAGATTACTTAGTTCATCTTGCATCTTTTGTTTGGTAAACATTCTTTTGTATTCATAATATGTATATTAATACGGTAGTGCCTTTAATGTACGTACGCGTCACGGTTCCCAGATTATAAATTATTCGATCAGGAGATCCTATTTATTAAAAAAGAGGATAGAAGACAAGAACACACTAGGAAGATTATGTTAGTATATAGATACGCTAATGTAATGTTCATAGTATGCTATCACATTCTATCCTCCTTCTTAATAAATAGGATCTCCTGATCACCGAAGACGTAATTTTGAGCCGTACATGAAACTAAAATATACCTTCTTGGTCTTCTGGCTAGGATCCAAGGGTAGTGTCTGTTCTGTCTAAAGATAGTATTATAATATCACAGAGTTTCCCTTCATGCCAGGCGCCTATACAATAGAAATATGTTACAGACTCCTATAAGGATATTGGAGATAAACCGTAATAACCAGATATATTCTAAGGCTACATTAACCAGATTACCTAGATAAATACTTATACAATTTTAACAAAAGGGCTACAGTAATATCGTGGGGTCTCCATTCAGGCTGACCGTCCACAGAATGAATGCCCAGCAGCAATATATTACATATGAAAGATATCACTATGTAATTTCCACAGGTTCCGCTAGTACATATAATTCATAATTTTTATCCTTAATACTAGAGTTTTACTCCTATTATTTTCTTAAGTAACCCTGATACACGAGTTCCAACATAGACCTAAGAACGTGAAATTTTGTAGAAATTATTTTATTACTTATGCAGATTGTTCTAGGCATAGTATAATCTATACAGCAAATTATTTGCTTTCTGTAAAAATTATATAATACCAAAAACTGACATGATCTTAAGGGACTTCAACTTTGTGATTGTTAAATTACTTTGTTCACCTTGTAACTTTCGTTTAATTAACGTTCTTTTCTATCCTTAATATTTGTTGGTGTTTTTTTTTTTGTTTTATTATTATTTCCTATTAACCCTGTTTTGATCCGAGTTAATACTCGGATCAAAACAATTAACTTATCAATGTACATTTTGAACAGTTGAACTCCGTTTCATACAGTTCAATGTAAACGCACAAAGCACGAGATTAATAAAGGAAGTTTAGTGAAAGGCTGTTAAATTTACTTGTTTTGATTTACAGTATATCAACCCTTTTGGGGTTATTTAATGCCGAATCCAGTAATTTTCGAAAGATTTTATGCTGACAAGTTCTTTATATTTTCAGATATTTATTCATGGTGTTTGGTTATTTTTTTTAGCAGAAAATTGTACTTTTTTTTACTTACATAGTTGAGTTTTGCAAATGGAAAGGAAAAGAATAGTATCAATATTTGGTGGATTTTAGGCCAGGAAGCCATTATCTTCAGACAGCTCGATCTGGTTCTTTTATATTAAAATGACTAAGTGTGGCAATTTAAGTAAAAATAAAAGAATATGAAGAATATATGAGGATAAATCAGAAGAATCTTCTATTATTTGAAAACTCATTTCTTTTCAACATATTTCTTTTTATTTTAAAAAGTTTACTCAGATAAATGTATGAAAGATAATCCACACTCAAAAGTAGTCAACCTCTTTAATAGAAAAGATGCTTAGGAGTAAACAAAAAAATACCCCCCCCCCAAAAAAAAAACAACGGAAAAGCGATTAAAAAAAAATACATAACAAATAAATGTTACTAAAGGCAAGATAAGTTACTTTTCTACATATCTGGATAATTTTTGTGTTGTAACTTATTTTAAATCATTTATTTAGTTTGAAACACAATACCTAGTTAGAACAAAAAAGAAATGGCCGAAATTAGACGGACATCAAAGGAGTCTCGATAATCGCTCAAAAATAGAAACTTCAAATATTGGTAGAACATTATATTTTTGTACGATTAGTAACATTTACTGGACGGGTTTCTATAGGTATTTTAATTTTCGATTTTTGAACGATTATCGAGACTCCCCAGACAGTCTCATGTCAGTCATTTTTTCTTGTTCTAACTCAAGACTAATTGCGCTTCCAAGAAAATACACTTTAAAATAAGTTAAAATACAAATAAAACTTATCCAGATAGGTAAAAGAGCAATTTATCTTAAATTTGGTAATATTTATGTTAAATATTTTTCTTTTTCTTTCTTTCTTTTTTTTTTTTAAACCACTTTTGTTTTGTTCTCTATACCGGCAAAATTAATGTGAAACCTCAAATTTGGAATTTCATTTCTTCCTCGACTGATGAAAATGCTGCCCTATAAAACTTTTATAGCTCAAAACGTTTTCATATATCTAGAGACTATAAACAATAGTTTCTGTCATCACGTTCATTCAATTTAAGGATGCAATTAAAAACAAAGCTCTGTACCGAGATCAAACAACTATGTTCCCCTTGTACCTCTTGTTTCGTAAACCTTCTTTCCTATCTCTAATACTTGTAGGAGTTTTCCTCTATTTTATTACGTTAAACCTGTGGATCAAAATAATTAACTTATTAATGTGCGTTCTGAACAGTTGAACTCAGTTTCATACAGCCCAGAGTAAACGCATAATACATGAGATTGATAATGGAAGCTTAGTGAAAGGTTATGAGACTTCTTTCAGTCAAAGACAAAACACAGCAAGCAAGTCAAAAGGAAAAGAACATTAAGCTGAAGAATATGTGAGGATAGATCAGAAACAAAAAAAGAAAAGATAGATGGTTCAACCTTTTAAAAGATCCTATTACACACAGAGGAGATTTGTACAAGCGAACACAGATTCACCTATGACAGATGCCACCAGGAGATGCATTGAACGACTAAAAGTCAGGCTATGGAGCTATTTGGTTGGATGATCAAGTTAAAGAATTAGGAGTTGAGCTAAAAATAGGATTAAGCTTCCTGAAAGTGAAAAAGACGGCAGAAGACGACAAAGACTGGTAGACGAACTAGAAAATAAAGAGAAATGTGTTACATGGTATGTGTGAAGGAATAAATGTGGGAAGACGGTAGGGTAAAGAAACAAAAGGATAAAAGAGTCAAGAGAACAGAAAATGTCAGGGGTTTAAAAAGGAACTAACAAGAGAAAGGATAGATAAAACGAGAGAGGAGAGGGAGCGGGGAAAGGAAGGGAAATGGAAATAAGAGACGGAGAGATACGAGGGAAATAGCAAAGGAGAAAGAGAAGTGAGAAAAAAATGGCAAACAAATGAGAGCGAGAAAGTGGGAAGGACATAGAGAGAGAGAGAGAGAGAGAGAGAGAGAGAGAAAGAGAGAGAGAGAGAAAGAGAGAGAAAGAGAGAGAAAGAGAGAGAAAGAGAGAGAGAGAGAGAGAGAGAGATGGGAGAAAAAGAGGTGAAGGCAAACAGCGAGAAGGGAAAATTCACAGTTGACAATGACGAGAAGGGCAAACGAGAAAAGAGTAGAGGCTAGATATGAAACAGCAGAGCAAGCAAGAGAGGAAAGAATGGGGGATGGAAAGAAGAAAAAGAGGTAAAGAAAACGGGTTACAAAAAGTATTAAAATTCCACTAAGCAAGAAAAGATAAAGTTCTAAATAAAAGAACAAAATTCACAGCAACCACAATTTTTTTTTTTTTTTTTGTAAATTAGGAACAAAATTGTGTCTTTAGAAGAAATCAATGAATCGATCTCATTGTAGTCTTTTTCAAAAATCGGAATCAATTTTCAAAGGTAGAAAATCGAATTTTTGTTTCCTAATGGATCACTACTTATCAAGACCAAAAGCAATTTGAGGACACGGGCTAATGAGAAGGAAAGATTTGCAGTTGAATGATGATAAAGTAACAAAATTTCATAACGGTTCATAAGTATTTTTTGACATTGTATTGATTTGGGGAAATAATTTCCGGGCATTTATTATAATAGCTAACAAAGCAGGTGAAACAAAGAAATATACAACAAATAAATGTTACCAAAGGCAAGACAAGTTATTTTTCTACATATCTGGGTAATGTTTTGTGCTTTAACTTATTTTAAAGCGTTTATTTACTTTAAGACAAAAGTAGTGTCGTCTGAGAACGAAAAAAAAAAATGGGAGCTTCGTGCTAAAAACAAATCGAAAATTAAACAAAATACTGAGAGAATATTACATTTTCAGGTGACATTTGTTGGATGGGTTGCTACCAGTATTTTATTTAATTTTCGATTTTTGAGCGATTATAGAGCATTCAAATTAACATTTAAAAAACTGCGATTGTTTCGTTTTAACTGAGAGTATATACTAGTTTGGTTTCAAAGTAAATAAACATTTTAAAGTTAAAAAAAATATATCCAGATATGTAGAAGAGTAGCTTATCTTGCCTTTGATAATATTTACTTGTTGTATATTTTTGTCACCCCTTTTTTGTTTTGTTAGCTATTGTAAAAAATGCCCGAATTTTTTTCCTCTAATTTTTTTTTATTAATCTTCTTTTCCTATTGTTTTAAAACCAAATTCTTTTCAACTCATTTCTTTTTTTTATATAGAAAGTTTAAGCAGATAAATGTATGAAGATAATCCACACTAAAAAATAGTCTTCACTGAAAAAAATAAATCGTTCAGGCAAGATTATTGAGAAATCTTAAGAATTTCATTTCTTTCTTATAGTTCAGGAGATTGGTGAAAATACTGCTTTGTATAATGTTTGTACTGAAAACAATTGCATGCATTGCTTTGTCTCGTATATTGACTTTCTTTATCTGATTCTGATTGTCTTATAAATATTGATATAATGGACTTTAACTTTACAGTATTATACAATCTGTAATCTGGAAGAATTTTAAATTTTCAGTTAATAGATGTATATTAATGATAAAATTTATAAAAATAATATTCCAACGTGATGAAAACAGAAAAGCCACAATTATTTCATTATTTATATATTCATCAACGTTTCCTCTTCATTTTAAGACACCATCGGGATGACTGATTTGAATTTGAAGAACTAAAATATTTGAAAATATTTTGTTCGTTTGTAATGTGAAAAGCATGTTTTTGTTCTTTTTTCGAATGAAACAGTCGTTAGAATTAAAAATGAAATAAAATTTAAGAAAAAAAAAAGCAAAATTTATGACTGCTTATAAATATTTTGCTAAAAGCATTTCCTCTGATGATACATTTTTTGAAAATTCATGGATTAAGGAAAAAAAATTAAATTTTTGTATTCCTTGTCAAATAATACATTTGTCACAAATTTTTAAATTTACTGAATTCAATTTCAAATTTTCATTTATATATATATATATATATATATATATATATATATATATATATACATATATATGTATGTATGTATGTATGTATCAGAAAATTTATTCTGATTTTTATATAATTACTCTCTCTCTCTCTATATATATATATATATATATATTAGTTAGTGGTTTAATAAATATTGTAAATTCTTGGATTTTGGGTTTTTATGTAGATGGCTTCGAGTATTTTTACTTTTAAAAATTTCTTTCAGAACGTATTATTTTTGTGTTACTAACTAAAATTCGTCTTAAATCGGAGGGGGAACAGTTATTTCCTTTCTGGAGATGTTGATAAACTGCACCAAAATTTACAATCTGCATGGTAAGGCGGCAAGGTAAGGTTCTGGTTTATGTAAGCAATGTAACTTTGTTTCAAAATGATTCCGAAAGCTACATTTTCGCAAAGGATAATTGAACTTTTTTTCTTCCTGATGTTCTTTAGAGTTAGGGAGGCGTTGTTTTTTACCATTAGGTTTTGAATCTTACATTTCTTATAGTAAATGAGGAGTCTAATTTTATTGTTATCGTCAGGTGGGGATATGTATCTACGTACAATATTTTTCATGGCTTTTTTTTTCTGTGTGTGCATGCGTGCGAGTGTGCTTGAGGTTGTGATTAGGTTAGGGGGGTTGAAGGATGGATGCATATTCAAATAAAAATCAGATGAATTTCGAAATGATTATTTAATCTGAGAATTTTGTTTCTTCATCACCAAATTGTATATCTATGAGAACCAGTGTAAATTAAAGCCTTCCAAAGTAAAATGTCTCGAACATTTCAGGAGAATATATGCCGATTCTTTCAGATAAGCAAATAATTAAATTCCAATATTTCATCAGTTCCAAAGAGAATAACGGTAACTCATCATTATTAGTGAATGAAATGTGGCGAGAAGCAAAGGAAATTGCAAGACTAATTTGTCTGCAGACAAACTAAAGTCTCCATTTCGTAAAGTGCCAATTTGTGACTAGCTTTGTCAATGATTAAAGCTAAAACATTTCCAGACAAAGAACATATGTGAATAACACTGTCACCCTTTTTTCCATTTCCACTCAAGCAGAACGAACAACTGATGTGATTTATGGACATCGAAAAGAGATAAACGATATCAGAATTTAAATTAGAATAGTTAGTTGCTCTGCACCACCGGCAACCAACCTGAACCCAAAGAATAAATTTGCCTATCTAAGAACAATAGAACATCCCAGCCTGCTTGCATACCAACTTGCTAGTTCTACCAGATCAGACTGTCTTCTTGACTTGAATGCACCTAATATTGATGTTATTATTTCTCTTTCCCTTTACAAAACTCAATCATGTTCTTTACAAAATATGAAAAACAACTAAACCAAACACTATAAATGGATTTTTGAAGCTTAAAACCTTTTTTTTTCTACAATTATTGAATTCAGCATCAAGTAACCCGAACAGGGTTAATATACCGTTAAAAAAAAAAAAAAAAAAAGCAACTCCGGTTTTTTATTTCTATTTAATTCTATCTTAACTTGTCAGGCAGTTGAGCATTGACTTACTTTAAATATTTTTTTAATACGACAGTGAGTTAGAAATTTTAAAATCAAGTCTCAAAACTAGACAAAAATTCTCAGGTGGTACAGGTAAAAGAAAAGCTTTCCCCAATTAGCGAACAAGTTTATGTTTAAGTTTGAGAAATATGGTACAAATATTGCATATAGCTGAACCATTGGATACTATTGAATTTAGTAGCCCGTGTCCAATGGTCTGACTAATCAAACTAGAGCTAAATAGAGATCAAAAGCTAGAGAGTTTGTATATAAGCAGGTTGGAATATTCTATTGTGTTTAGATGGACAAGTCCATTCAATGCATTGTGATTCATTTTTAGTTCATGATTGGACATTCTTAGGTCTAAATATGACTTCATTCAAACAAAAGTTTTTCTTTCAACTGGAGGCTACTTTGAGCCCTTACACTATGCATAGATAAACTAATGTTTATTTACAAATCATAAAAATGAAATGTCAGGTTTAAAATAACATTTTCGACAACTCTTTTTTGGTTTTTGATTTCTACCAACGAACATTGGGAAACAAGTTGTAAACAAGGAGAATGCCTCATTAACTAATTAGTTATTTTTTGGTAAAACTTTTAGATTTACTTTTAGATTAAAATTTTTTTTTTTTACCAACTCAATAATTGAACAAAATATATCTGATAGGAATTCGACATAAAAGTTGGAAACTGCTGACCGACTTAACCAGAATAAATTCCTGTGACATAGCGATAAAAATAAAACTCATTCTTATGGAATGTTTGAAAATAAAATTTTTAAAAAGGGACACAACCAACTTTTTCCTAAAGAAAAATAACAATTTTTAAAATATGTTTTTGAATTTTTTTTCAGATGAGGATTGGTTATTTGGATTATTTGAACTACTGATCTCATTTTCAGTATTATTTTCATAACGTTTTGGCTGATATAACCTCCAACCTTCTTCAGCTATATCTTATCAAATTGAAGAATTTTTATGTCAAACTCAGGAACCTGCAGAGAATTTTGAACGGAACTCTATTTAATCCATGAGGGTAGCATGGTCTTGTCTTGTCAATCATGACAGCAGAAGTCCTAAGTAATTTGCAATTGTATTCTGAGTATCGCCTGTACTGGTGCTGACTGACGAACTAAATCTGAATGACATAGCGATAAAGATTTTATTCTTATTGAATGTTTGAAAATAAAATTAAAAAAGGGGAAAGCATCAAATTGTTGGTTTCAGCATTTAACGAACCATTATAATTTTTTCTTTTTAGAATTAGAAACTTTTGCAACATATTTTTCCTTGAAATTTAAATTCTAAAGTATTTAATGAGAGAGAGAGAGAGAGAGAGAGAGAGAGAGAGAGAGAGAGAGAGAGAGAGAGAGAGAGAGAAATTATTCTAATTAAAACTTTTCAATCGTCTAAACCAGTGTTTCCCAACCCTTTCATATGCGTGGAACTCTTCCAATAATCCTAATGTCTCAAAGAATTTCTACATAAGAAAATATTTTACAATCTTATTTATTTCCCCTTCATAAAGCAAGCAATATCTTTTTATAATCGGTTTAGGTGAATATATATATATATATATATATATATATATATATATATATATATATATATATTGTATTTTTCAAATATATTGACAATTACAAAAGAAAACATTTTTCTGGCAACTAATTCAAGCACACAGTAACTGGATCCTGTTTTGAGTTAATTTATTATTAAAAATATAACCGAAATAATTATTTCGGTACATGTATAAGAACAATGAGGTTCGAAAAAGAAAAAAAACTGAAAAATGCATTTGCTCATAAGCGTAAAGTTATCTCGGTCTATTTATTAATATCTCCTGAAGGCAAACTTGACAAGCTCTTAAGGAACTCTGGTTGGGAAACTATGGTCTAGACTTTTTACTTTGAACTGGTAAGAAAAAAAAAAAAAATACACGTATGTTTAGCTGAAATAATAAGATAAAAGTCTTTATTTATGAAAAAGTGCCGAGAGAGAGAAATATTTTATAGTTAGAATTTTTACAAATTTTTATTTTTAATTCTAAAGTATTATCATGAAATGCATTTAATATGAGAGAGAGATAGAGAGACAGGTAGACAGACACAAAGATGGGCAAAGAGAGAGAGAGAGAGAGAGAGAGAGAGAGAGAGAGAGAAACAGAGAGGGTGATAAGAAAATGGAATTTGTTCATTGACCAGAATCACGGCATTGATTTAATCTGTTTGACTATGTCCGTTTCCCTCCTTGAAATCAATAAACAAGCTCAAAGAGGGAATCAATTGTTCAACAATTAAATGCTTGACTAGAGTTGAGTTCAGTCTAAAGCCACTAATAAGAATCGAAACTATGGAAAGAGTGTTTCATTTGAGAAAGCACTTGAATAGAAGAAAAGACATTTTGAGATAAGAGCCTTTAGATTTCAAGTTTGAACAAAAAAAGAAAAATCCATTATCACATTAATATGTAAATAATATGTGCAGTAAAAAACACAACTAGTAGTAGTAGATGAACGCACTCGTTTTAGAAGTCTTGAGAAAAAAATGAAAAGACCAGCATAAAAACCTCTACACAAAATAATCTGGCAGTAAATATCATTGAATATCCTCCACTAATATGAAATTTGCTCCTCTGCTGATAAAAAAAATAAAATAATAATAATTAAAAATAAATAAATAAATAATACTAATAAAAAAACTATGTCCTCCATTTGTTTGTGATACTTTTGAACGGATTCAGTTATTTATACCGAAGAGCATTTTACCTTAATGCTAGTTTGGAATAATTATTCCTTCTGCAATGTAATGCCCCAGATGGAAGCGATATTATATATATATATATATATATATATATATATATATATATATATATAATGTATCTATCTATATATCTATAAAAGTGAAAGTGTCTGTCTGTATTTCCTGACACAATAACTGTTAATTTTCAGTCTACAGACTCGAAATTTAATATACAGGGTTTGGAGATTTGGGAAAATCTTTGTAATCCATTTTCGGCCAGAAATTTGGCTGTTATGGGGTCAAAGTTTAACGATTTGACCTTTGAGAATTACCAACCTCCTCCGGCAATTTTGGGTATAAACAATTGAAATTTTAGATATAGGTTCCTTGGACATGGATCTAACTTAATAACTTTATTTGAGCCCAAAACAATAAATGTTAAGAGGTCATAATAGGGATCAAAGTTAAAAAATAAAATGACATCTGCGGTCTCTACCAAATTACTCAGACAATTTCTGGTCTAAACATTTGAAATTTTACATAAAGGGTATTCATAGATAGGGCAAGCTTTTTAATCGGTTTGGGTCGAAAATTTAAGCTACCAATATATAAATGTATGTATGTATGTTTGCACGTCTGCCTAAAACTTTCGACAGTGGCGACGGATTTTCACAAGATCAGTATCGTTTTGAAGTTCGACCATTCAGACGACAAATACAGAAAAATTGGCTAAAAACATTAATTTCTTCACCCTCAAGTGGGCACTTTTCTTCAGGGAGGGGTCCATTTTTTTCGCCGATATTTTCGAAAGCCACCCCTCTTTTTGATTGTCTAGCCTTAATTTAAACCCACGTCACTTCCGGTTTGGCAGTAGATGCAACAGCAAAGACGTCATGCTTTTTCCCCTGTTCTTTTTTTCCTTCACGGTACGGGTTCGAGCCTGCCTTCCTACTACCATTTTTTTTTTTTTGCTCAACACACACTTCCAAACACCCGGGCAACGCCGAGCAAACATGCTAGTATATGAGGCAGTAGATAAGAAAAGTTTACTAGACAAATGTACACTTCAATCTAATATAGATATTAATATTTATACATCAATCCCTACCAAATAAGCTTAATATGACGACAATAAGAAGTAAAGCCTGACACAAGAAGCATAAATGAAAACCGTAAATTAAAATCTACATGTAAAATTTATTTTTCAAGAGAATACCTCAAAGATAATTAATTAATAAACTTTGAGGTATTCTGCAGAAATATAAATTTTAATTTACGGTTCCCATTTATGCTTCTTATATATAAGAAGCATAAGTGGAAACAGTAAATTAAAATTTATATTGTGTGTTTCATCGTTTACAATATCATGAACGTAGCAAATCCAGAACCCCAGAATCTGAAACCTGAAGCCCTACCGCCAACTAGTGCCGAAATATATATATATTTTATAGATATCGTTTTTATAGATGTCATTTTTTTGTTTCATTTATTTGCGATACTTTTATAATGTCCATGCTATTCCACGTGTTATTTTTTCTTAGACAATTTCTGAACATATCGTCATCAGCCAGTATATTTAACGCTGTCTAAGAAATACGTATTTTCTGTGATTTCTTCTTGATTTAAGCGCAGGAAACGTACTTCGAAAATAAACATTTTCTATTCATTTTTATAAAATCCATAACGAATCACAAAAAAAAAGTCTATTTCTCCGCCCCCCCCCTCCCATTTCTTTGTTGCCTCGTTTATCTCTACAACTATAGGAATGCGCTGCTTCAAATTCTCATAAACCCCTTTGTCGATAACTCGGAACCTATACCTCTATCTCCATCCTGCCCATTTCTAATAGATATCTTTATCGCCTATTGCATCCTTTCGGCATATACCTCCCAGCTTCCGTTTTTCTTCTGCACAAATCTATAATGCTGCCTCCCACTCTCCCTGCGTTCCATTCATATTGTATGTGACTGTCAATTTTCCAATAATGTCTTTTGGCAGCTGTTTCGCCCCCCCCCCTTTCGCTAAGAATTACAGGCGGCAATGTTAGATCAAAATTGAGTCTGGAGATGTAGGTAGATACTATTACTACCCCTTCCCTCCTCCTTCGCGATAATCGATCCTTCCCTTGCTTTTACCGACTGATATTCGGAGGCTTTACCATGGCACTTAGAGAAATTTATCCGACGGAGACGTTTAAACCTACGCACGCGCCCGTGCATCCAATCTTCCCTCATTTGTGGAGATCATTTTGGTACCTCATCAGGAATTAATGATGACTAATTTTTATTTATTTATTTCTCTTTTTGGCTAACTGATGAGATTAGTGATTTCAGAAGGAGTGTTTTATGTGATGTCTTCTATATTAGGAATATCTATGCTAACACAAATATGCCTGCATATATACGTATATACATGTGTGTGTATATCTGAATGAGTAATATGCAAATTATACGGAAAAGAATGCATTTCAGTTAAAGGTCTCAAACGTTACATGAGGGTCTATCACAATACTGAAGCGACGTCCTCTACAAGAAGCCTGAATTTGCTACACATGGAAAATTCAAAATGGACTTGCTGAGTACATAAATTATTAAAATTTTTTACTTTGTTAAACTTTAAGAATTCAATTCAAACACTTATACAGGGTGTCCGTAAAGTTACTATACAGTCTTATTGTTTTATTGTATTATATTTGTATTAATAGTTAATATTTATTTTTTTTACAGGTTTATTTAATCAAGCATGCCACGCAAGCTAACGTTGGAAGAGCGCAAATTTATTTTGAAGCGATATTGGAAAACAGAAAACGCACAGGATGTAATTCGTGATTGGAATGATTATAATACATATCCTCCAACACGTTTGGCTATTTATAAACTAAGTGTGGAGTCACGTTGTCGAGAATGTATTGGAACTGAAGGCCTCCAATTTGAATATTTGTCATAGAAATTGTTTGCCTTGATTGTTACAGTCTTTTCGGATGTAACACGTGTATTTTTTGAGATTTTTATAAACATAAAGGTGTTATTTCTTTTTATTTCTTTTGTTAAAAATAAATATTTTAATACAATATCTTACTGTACTGTTAATATATTACATGGTGTCTGTATAGTAACTTGTAAGACTGTATAGTAACTTTACGGACACCCTGTATATAGGACTACATAATTTCCTGACCATTCTCAGCTAAAAATAGCAAAGATGCACACGCATTATTCCCGTGAATTTGAAAGAGTCAACTTAATTATTACCGCAGTTCGTATTTACTACATGGGTTTTATTTGCAGCAAAGAATAGTCAGATATTTTATTTATAAATAGAAATGTTTGCACTTGCCTTTTAATTCGTCATTGCTCAGAATTCGAAGGTTATTTTGAAAACATAAAATAATAATACAAAAAAACATTCTGACACACAAACGGAGGTCAAAGTCCACAACAGTCAAAATAATCTTCCTCCGTTAGAAAATCTCTTTATGCTATTCTACAAGTTTTTTCCTTTATTCTTCAGATAATGTCCTTTTTTTTTTCTTTTATTTTTGAAAGACAGTCTCTCGCCATAAAATGCAACTTTTTTGTAACAAATTTTCTGCTAGCTCATCTTCTTTAGTCTGTTTTGTGGCTTTCGTGCGATTCTATTTGTAGATATGTTCAGCTGTTTTAAATATACAGCATTTTGATAAGACTTTAAAATACCTACCTGTAATGAGTTTTTTTTTTTAAATCTCAACAGGTATACTTCCAGAATAATCACTAAACCTCTTTGATAATTTACATTTCTTATGCAACGGCATTAGTTTAGTTCCATGATACGTTTGACAAAAGCTACTGTATCCATCTTGTCATACTTATATATTTCAACAACTGATTTTTCCTCATCCAAAAATTTTGACACATCAAAAAATCAGATTCTCCAAATTTGCCTGTTATAGCATTGTATCTGATAATCAATATTTAGTTCTGACTAGCAAGTGAATTAAAGAAAATTTCATTCTGTATTTTATACATAAAAAGGAATTCCAATCGATTTAATCGATTACATACTCTGTCCAATTTGACAATTATTTAATTAATAGGCACTTACAGAGATTCAGCATTTATTTTAAATGGAAAATTCAAAGTCGTGTCTAGAATCGCAAGGTACATAATTATTCAGGTCTTTAACTTTATTTACATTAAAACTAGGCTTTAAGAATTAAATTCAAACACTTATATATAAGATAATTTATTCGCAATTTCTTGGTTATTTTCTGGTAAAAAAACAAAAAAAGAAACAAAATCACTGTGACTTGCGAATAGTCAGCATTATTGCTTTTCTTTTACCACATTTTATTTTAGTTTTTTTTTATACAGTTTCCAGCAAAGAATAATCAGATATCGTTATGTTTATAAATTGATTTTGTTGTTGTTGCTGTTTTCTTTCAAATTATTTGATGATCATTCAAACAGAAAATGTGTCACTGTGGCCTCTAACGGCCTTTTTTTGTCAGGCTAAGGTATCAGTTTGTACAGTTTTCGGAGGTCCCCACTGCCAAGCTTTACCTTCTCACACCTTTCCGGTCTATGTAACTTCCGACTTTCTTCAGGTGTATCTTGTTGAACTCGGGAATCTGCATGAAATAAATATAATTGTCCACATCTTTGTGATCATAACATTACACCAAATATATATTGCAATAATAAAATGGTAAGAATGTCTTACTAAATGCTAACATTTAAATCCCATGAAAATTTATTTTTTTAATATATATATATATATATATATATATATATATATAAAACAACTATTGCTTGCAGGTACCTTACAGTTCCATTTTAATCGGAATCTTGTAAAGTTTAATTAAATTACTTTGTTCATTACATAGTTTAGAATTGGTTAAAATTATAACATCACCAGGAAATTGCACTGGCTGTTCCCTGGACACTCTTGTATGTGGATAATGCCTTGCTCACCTCCAAAAGCAAGTCTGACCAGAAAGAACAAATCTGGTTCTAAAAGGATAGACTGGTGCAATTTATTATCTGTCTGACCATTAAAAAATGGCGTCTTTGACTACCAATAAGACCAGCACAAGTTGATAGATGCATGATTTCAAGTACCTCAGCTCAATAATAAGGACAGCATTTTCAGTGAAATGCGATGTGGTACAAATGGTGTATCACCATCAGAACAACTATCAAAAGTCGAAGATCTATTGGAGTATGGCGAGACCGATCGCTTTGTACAGCAAGTGTTTTGGAGCTAATATTCACAGTCATAGAAACTTATGCTCTGTTGGTTCTAAAATTTTACACCTTTTGACTATAATTTGTAATAAAAGCATCCAAAGTCACTACAGGATTGTGTTGATAAAGCGTAAAATGAGAGAATGGCAGTTCAGATGGTTCAGACACCTGTTGAGGGTTGACAATGATATCATGAAAAGGACTTAAATTTGAACTCGCTAGAAACTGACCTAAAATAAGGCCAACAATGAGATGACAGACACCCTGCACAATGATCTCTGTAAACCGGGCTTCACTCAGACATAGCTCAAGACTAATGCAAACAAAGATAGAGAGAGAGAGAGAGAGAGAGAGAGAGAGAGAGAGAGAGAGAGAGAGAGAGAGAGAGAGAGAAAAGTTTGAAATTGTAACATATTTTAAAATAGTTAATGAAACAAAGTTACGCTCGAACGTGAATTGGAACAATCAGATATTTTGTATTTTGATTTTTTTATACAGATTAAAAAATGTAATATGATTATTGTTCTATATTACTCGAATTATGAGAGAATCTCACGCGCACGTGTGTATTTATAGCGTCGATATAACTTGATCAATTTGGTAGATGCATAGATGTTTAGGTCTAACATGAAAAATACAAGATAATTTTATGTTGTGACCTTGAATGGTCGATAACGATTAAGACAACACAGTGATATACTTACAGCAGTGCATTTACAGAGGTACAGAATAGTGTGCAACAGAAATTCTGCGTCTGATACTGTAGTTATGACTGCCATACTTTGTCGTAACACTTTATATATATGCGCCCGGCATTGCCCGGGTGTTTTGGAGGTGTGTGTTGAGCAAAAAAATAAATAAAAAGTGGTAGTAAGCAGGCAGGCTCGAACTCGTATCGCGAAGGAGGAAAAGAACGTGAAAAAAAAAAACAAAAAAACGTGACGTCCTTGTTGTTGCGTCCATCGGCAAACTGGAAGTGCCGAAGGTTTAAATTAAGGCTAGTCAACCGAAAAGAGGGGATAACTTTCCAAAATATCGATGAAAAAAAAGCGACCCCCTCCTTGTAGAGAAGTGCCCAGTTAAGGGGGAAAGAATGTTTTTAGCCAATTTTTTTCATATATTTGTCGTCCGAAGGGTCGAACTTCAAAATGATACCGATCTCGTGAAAATCCGTCGCCTCTGTCGAAAGTTTCAGGCAAACATACATACATACATACATTTGAACAGACAGGTGAGATTTATATAATATATTATCACACCTTAACATTTTATATGTTATAAGGTATAAAGATCAACGATGTATTATTGACAAACGTAAATAAATACATAATTGTTTTCTTCTGAAATCATGTTGTTTATCCTTTCATCCATGTTGAAAGTGTTATATAATAATCTAACATTATTATACATTTGATAAGAATGTGTGAATGTCGAGTGCAACACAAAATCCATATTTGAACAAGATAGAATCATTTCTGTATATTTGGTTCATTTCCTTTTATCGATGAAGGGAAGGGGGGGGGACGTTTTTTATGAAGCAAAAAAAAAAAAAAAAAAAAAAGGAACATAAAATACTTCACAAAGAGAATGTTTCTGATACACACATGTGCAGTGCATGATAACATAGGGAAGGAGAAGGAGGGGTATTTCTTCGGGGGAGGGGTGTCTACACCTGAGTCAATGCAGAAGATTGTCATCAGTCTTTAGCTATTGTTTTTCTTCTTTTGTTTTTCGCAAATTAACACAACTTTACTGAAAGAAAAATGAATAAAAAATAAAAGAAAGAAGAGTAAAAAATAAAATAAAGAGAAAATAAAAGGAAGAAGAAGAGAAAATAAAAGGAAGAAGAGAAAATAAAAGGAAGAGAAAATAAAAAAGAAGAGAAAATAAAAAAGAGAAAATAAAAAGTAGAAGAGAAAATAAAAGAAAGAAAATAAAAGGAAGAAGAGAAAATAAAAGAAAGAAAATAAAAGGAAGAAGAGAAAATAAAAGAAAGAAAGAAAATAAAAGGAAGAAGAGAAAATAAAAGAAAGGAAAATAAAAGGAAGAAGAGAAAATAAAAGAAAGAAGAGAAAATAAAAAAGAAGAGAAAATAAAAGAAAGAAAATAAAAGGAAGAAGAAGAGAAAATAAAAGGAAGAAGAAGAGAACATAAAAGAAAGAAGAGAAAAAGAGAGCTGAGAAAAAAAGTATGTTACAATAAACTTGATTTTTGGGGTAAAATTATATTTAAAAAATATTGTTTTAATTGTTCATAATAGCTTATAATTAAATAAACAACATCATCTATTATCTCTCTTTTAGAAATGCATACTTCTCACTGTGCTGATTGAACCACTCTTTAATATTTCTTAATGCTCCTATTTACTTTGCCTCCCCACGAGAGCAGAGTTAGACACCAGGTCGTTTTTTTAATGTGGAGAGAAGGAACAAAAATAAATAATTGTCTCAGTCGGGAAGGATTTCTCCTCCACTAATCGAGAACAAAAAATTGAAGGAAATGGCAGAAACACTAGAGGATGACCTCCAATCCGTAGTGGAATGGGGACAAAAATGGTTGGTCACATTCAATGCTGCTAAGACTAAGCTTGTTTCCTTCAATAACTACAAGAAACCTTCTCTACCACCAATAGCAATGGCCAAGAACACATTACTTGAAAGTACTTCTTTTAAACTCCTCGGCCTAACGTTTACAGGGAATATGAACTGGAATAGATACATTGAGAGCATTGCCAAGGCTGCTGCAAGGAAGGTTGGCTCCCTCTACCGTGCTAGAAAACTACTTACGCCTGCCAGTATCCTATACCTCTATAAGGCAACCATTCGCCCATGTATGGAGTACTGTTGTCACATCTGGGCTGGTGCATCTGCTGCTTGTCTCTCGCTCCTGGACAGGGTTCAAAAAAGAGTCGCCAACCTGATAGGTCCTGAACTGTCATCTAGGCTTCAACCTCTGTCCCATCGACGAGATGTTGCATCCCTCTGCCTGTTCTACAAATACTTTAATGGTGAATGCTCTGACGAACTGCAAACACTTGTACCTCCCCGACGTAACTACCCCCGACAAACCCGACAAGCTACTAAGTCTCATCCCTTTACAGTGGAGATCCCTAGGTGCAAGAAAGCCTTTTACTCCAATAGTTTCTTCCCCAGAACTGCGGGTCTTTGGAACTCCCTTCCGGGATTCTGCTTTCCCAACTGCAATGATATGCAGAAGTTCAAGTGTAATGTTAACAAACATCTTTCTACTCATCTCTCTTCAAATTGACCCCGCTAATTAAGTCCCTGATAGTAGCCCCCTGCTTCTAAGTGGCACTGTGCCTTGTTTGGGGTGAAAATTGAATAAAAAAAAATAAAATAAAATAAAAAAAGTGTAGCATCAGAACAGAGACTTTGATCTTGGCCCGAAAGGGCGATTTATTTTTAGCATTGTCATATAGCTTACAATGCCTGTACATTCATGTGAATCAATAAATGTTTGATTTCCTAAGATTTTCTTCTTATATACTTTAATAACACAAAATCCATGCTAAAGTATATCTTAGTTCTGGGATTAATCTACGAGGGGGCGTGCAATATGTCCCTGACCCACTTCCAGTTGTCTGATCTAGCTGAAATTTTGCATGTGCAATGATTTATATCTCTACAGGTTATGTGACAAATTACAGCTCTGAACTAATTGTCGTTTCTGTTTTACAGGTGTTTGAACTGAGCCAGGTGTGAAATGAAGTCTGTTGAATGTCGAGCAGTGATCCGGTTTTTTTATATTTGAAAGGACGCACACCACAGGAGACTTTTGATAAAATGAAAGAAACTTATGGTGATAATGCCCCATAATATGACCTTGTAAAACGCTGGCATCGTGAATTCAAACATGGCCGGAAGTCTGTGGAAACAGCTCCCAAACCTGGTCTCCCCCCCCCTTCTGCCATTGATGAAGCATCTGTCCGTACAATTGAGGCTGCCATTTTGGAAGATCGGCACATTACTATTCGCCAAATAGCCCAAGATTTCAAGATTAGTACAGGGTCTGTGGAAACTATCATTCATGACCATTTGCATATGCATAAGGTGTCTCCCAGATGGATTCCCAGGTTGCTCACACCATTCCAGAAGCGAGAACGCGTTGAGTGTTCGAGGATAAATTTGGAGATGTGCCAAGAAGATGAGTCAAAGTTTTTCAAAAAACTGATTATACAGGATGACACCTGGGTCCATCACTATGATCCAGAGACCAAAGCCCAGTCAATGCAGTGGAAGCACTTGGATGCACCACCTCCAAAGAAGGCAAGGGTGCAGCCTTCTGCTGGCAAGGTCATGCTCACAGTCTTCTAGGACCAGGACGGAGTAGTAATGATAGATTTCCTGGCAAGGGTTCCACAATTATAGGAGCCTATTATGCTTCACTTTTGAGGAAATTAAGGGAAGCTATCAAAATCAAGAGGCGGGGCAAGTTCAGCAAAGGTACCCTCCTCCTGCAAGACAACGCTCCGGTCCACAACTCACATGTCGCCAGATCAGAAGCACGGGCGTGTAGTTATGAAAATACCCCCATCCTCCTTACTCTTCTGACCTTGCACCCTCTGACTTTCACCTCTTCCCAGCCATGAAGTTGTTTTTGAAAGGAAAGCATTTCCCAGATGATGCAGCCTTGATTTCTGAAGTCACGTCGTGGTTGGAGGACCAACCTGGGGTGTTCTACAAAAACGGTTTTCCGAGCTGCATCAAACTATTGGAGAAATGCATAACTCTGGGTGGTTCCTATGTAGAGAAAGACTAATAACTGTGCCAAATTTCGTTGCTCTACTACTATGGGAAGTGGGTCAGGGGCATTACTTATTGCACGCCCCTCATATGTTTGAAAAAAAAAAAAAAAAAAAAAAACTTTTAATCGTTCTAATTAGCTTAATTAACTGAACAAGTCATCCATCTGTCTTAGGTATCTATCTCTCGCCTCCTTTCTATGTTGATTCAACCACTCTAACCAAATTTTTAATGTCTGTGATCATTTAGAGAAAGAGTTCATCTCTCTTTGCACATGATTTACATAGCGTGTTCGTACACACCATAAAGACGTGTGTACATTAGATAGCAAAATAATAAATGAAATCAAAGTCAAACAAACAGTGGTAGTGATTGTGACCCAACGGGTCACGGAGACGTCTGGTGCCCAACATAATTTATAGATAGAAAACAGTCTCAGATATTGTGCTCGAAAATTTAACAAATTGCCTGAAGCAAAACTGAATATTGCAATAAACAAATAAAACGTTTTTAAATAAATATAAAACAAAACAATTTTTAAATTATCAGTAACAATGGTCGTATGACGATACTTGAATATTTTTTGCTAGTCAAGAAAATTACACAGGCAATCAGTATCAGGCGACAGAAAGGAGACATTTTTATCAAAAAACACAAAACTTAAAAGTCGAGACGTACAGACTTAATTTTACTGATGCAAAAACTGTTTTTTAAAGCTCATGAGAAACCAGCAGACATTAAAAAAAAAAACAAAAAAAACCCCAAGTAATAAAAAAGACCCCCCCCCCGCAAAAAAGGAAATAAAAATTAAAATAAAAGATGCCCCCCCCCATCTGAGCAAACGACATTGATGTAAATGATTTTCATTAGTATTTGAAGCAGAATAAAAATAGCTAGAAAACTATGAATGTGAATACAATAGACGATTCTAGAGAGAGAAAAAAGAATTTCTGGCACCTGAATAAAATAAGCCAATTCAATGGACAATCTTCTGGTATGAGACATGGTGCTTATAAATTTACCAAATTTGACTGAAGAAAACAATAAAGAAACCATATAGAATTATGAATCAAAGAGAAATATGTGCAAAAATACTTTTATGCAGAGAAGGTACCATGCTGAAATAGTCAATATTATTTGAATCCATTTTTAACATGGGGAGGAGAGAGTGTTTCGTAACCATTCTATACTTTCATCTAACAATTTGATAAACAAAATATACCGTAAAACTTGAATTTAACTTGAAAATACTATTAAAAAAAAATGTATATATAGCACGGTACCTGCATAAGTACCAAATATTTAATTATTTTTGCTAGTTATCAGCACATTTGCACAATTGAGAAAGGAAGAAACCAAATAAACGAGAAAATTATTATAGTTCTTTTATCTATTGGTTTAGTCTCTTCTATAGATCCACTCTTTCAGGCAAAGACTAAGGGAATAAACCCAGACAAAAGATTTAGTTTGGAGTTCTGCACTGCAACACCTTTCCGGCAATTCCTGCAGCTGTGCTGGCTCCAACCATATTGGCTTGCCTTTCTGTCGGACTTAGTCTGCAATGCTGACAGGGGAATCCTGGTAACTAGGCAAACCTAGGTTTCCTTATTACCAGCCTAGACCTGCATCCAGAGAGCCAATTCCAGCTTCGAACTGTATAGCTACAGCAAATGCTGCAGTGCACCAGACTAGATGCAGAATGCCATTGTCTCATTAAACAGAAGGTTGTCATCTATCTCTTCTAGTGTCATATAGGTGAGAATGCTAAAGTGAATAGTTTTATTTATTTTTTTTTTTTTCATGGATTACACTGGTCATCGAAAAGTGTTAGTCCCTGTTACACTTGATATGTATATGGGTTTAGAAACTACTCAAAAGCGATCAAAGGACAAAGTATAACCTTTAACACATTTATTAGACTTACAGATTAAATGGTAATGTGAAAGCTGTTGGATGTGTAATTATTAAAATTTGTGATGGAGACGCGCTTTGTTTACTTCCCAAACTCATGTCAGGCTGACTTCTACTCAAGGGCGATAACTTTACCTTTTTCAGTCCTTTTTGTTTTTACCTTTCTAGATTGATATCTATCAGCTAATGTAAATTCTGACAAAAAAAAAAAAAAGAATCCCAAAAATAGTATTGAAGAATACGTACAAAAAGACAGATGCTACTAAATTTGTTGAATACATAAAAATGGGATAGCTAAACTATAAAGCTGAGTATATAATAAACAAAAAAGTAAATTAAAGAATTTGAGGACCAAACCTATCCACATAGAGATATTTGGTTAAATATTAAAGGGTGCTATAATCACATGATTTGGCATTCTTATACTCCCACATGGTCACAAATTCAAAAACGAAACTTATTAACAGATTTTTAACTGACATGATCCAAATCTATCTGTTTCCTAACAGAACTTCCAAATTCAAACAAACTATGTTTTTATTAAATTGGTGCAAAATCTTTTGCTGATTTGAAATTTAATGTTGAAATGAACTGTTTTTGAAAATCATTATTCATAACAATGAGACAGGCCTCAAAAGAGAGTTGCCAACCTAATAGGTTCTGCACTGTCAGCTAGTCTTCAACCACTTTTCCATCGATGAAATGTTTCATCACTGCCTGTTTTACAAGTATTTTAATGGTAGGTGCTCTGACGAACTACAAGGCCTTGTACCCCCTTAATGTAAATACCTCTGACAAACCCAACAAGCAGCAAAATTCCACCTCATACACAGTAAAGATCCCCAGATGTAACAAAGCCTTCTACTCTAATAGTTTCTTTCCTAGGACTGCTAGATTTTGGAGTTCCTTTCCGGGTTCCTGCTTCCCTGATTGTACTGACATGCAGACATTCAAGTGTAATGTGAACAGCCATCTTGCTGCTCAATTCCTTACATAATACACCTGGAAATTATGTCCCAAATAGTAGCCCCTATATCAAAATGGTACTATGCCTTGTTTGGGGTGAAAATGCAATAAAAAAATAAATAACGACCTTTGCTTTCTATAAAATCTGACAACTAGCTTATAAATGCCTCACTCGTAAAATTATTTGTTTTGATGCGAAATATGAATCTAACTTGTGTTCAATCTTTTCTCATGCTAAGTTAAGACCAACTAAATGACTTTGTAATCCTCGAAATAAGTGACGATTCAAGGGAGCTAGGTCAGGAGAATATGCAGGATGGTACAAGATATCCCAACTAAATTTTCCGATGGGATTTTTAGACGGTAGTGCTGTGTAAGGACGAGCATTATTATGATGGAAGATGACCCCCTTCCTGTTGACTAAAGGTTGTTTTTGGATCTATATGGGTAAAAATATTGCAGGAAAATATGACTGATGCTTTAATAATCGGAATGCAAAAGTTATGAATCAATCATGGTGATATATTTAAGTAATAACAATATGCATACAATTACAATGGTTTAAAATGCATCTTCTACAAACCGATACAATGACCTCTGAGCAAGTCAAATGATTATCATAAATAAAACTGACCTAAAACAAACTTTGTTTATAAATTTTCCCAGTGGTAAACCACCACAATTGAGACTATGTAAGTAGCTTTACATATATGTTCATTCACACACTTTTATTTCATCTCTTTAACAAATCATGCACTTTCTTTTGTTAGGGAACATTTTGGAAATAAGGGATGATTTTTTTGTATTTGGATTAATCAGACTAATGGTCTCAACATGAGAGTTATTTGCACAATGTTTCGATGTAACCTCTGATCTTCTCCAGGTGTATAAGTCGCCATGTTGGTAAAGCGAAAGAGGTTAACTCTACACTTCCGAGGTTTCATATTTAAGTTCTAGTTGAAAGTAAATAAAAAAAATATAAAGTCAATAAAAATATCAACAAAAACATGAAGGGATATTATTTCTAAATTATTTATAATAAAAAGCGGTGTGTGTGTGTGTGTGTGTGTGTGTGTGTGGAGAGAGAGGGGACTAATGTTTAATTAGATTCATTGTGACGTGACTGCCCCAAGGCTCCCCATTTGGAGGGAGGTTGAGACTCCCAAAACTCTGGAAAATGCCAGGCAACTATGCTTGTGTTATTTGTTAAGCATTATTGTATAGCCGGGTACCGGCAGCAGACCCTGCTGAAAGGAAGAGTTAAGTTATGAATTTTATTATTTTCTTATAAAACTATCATATAAATATGATAGTTTTGTTAAAGTGACAATTTAATGTCATTTTGAGAAACATAACGAAATATAATTTGGTTTCTGAGGCGAGACAAGGGGTCACGGGGTTAACCACTCCCAATCGTGAGAACCACAACTGCAAGCATTTTCAGATTCGCAGGTGCATGCAGAGAATCGGGAATCTCCTTGGGATGACGTACTTACTGGCAATTTGCTTGGAGAGCAATCTACCTTACCCCAATACCTCCATACATAAGCAAATCCCCGCGCCAAAATCAGTTCGCTGAAGCTAAGTTTTGAGCGAATCTAATCCTAATCGAAGAATCGTTGCCACTCTCTCTTCCTGTCCATCACCACCACCAAAAACTGAGAGTAATTAAATCTAATTGGGACTCAATAGTGTTTGTTAAAAATCAACAATTGAACAATTGTATATAAGTGTATATCCTATTTTGTATATCTAACTTGAATTAATCAAGTAGAATAGAGATATCTGAGTCTGTCTTTCTTTTGCGTGCATGAAAATCTATTCACTTCCAGCGTGACAGTGGCAGATCAACCCGAAGGTGAAATTGACTCCGACCAAATCTATCAACGAAATCCTGCTGCACCGAGAGATCCTGTGAAGAATGATCACGACGCATATGTGACAAGGAGATCCCCATGAGGTATCACTGAGGGTTCACATCTGTTGCTGGTGACCCGGAAAGGTCACACATTAACCAATCATAAGTTCTTAGAACTTAAATTTACGAAACAAAGGGTGTTAATAAAACATCATTGTTAAAATCACATGTCCCATAATATCAGTATTATTATTTTTTTTTTTGTTAATTTAGGATTCACATTGCTATATAAATATTCTTTGTCCATTTTCATTTTTTTTTTTTGATTCACATTGCTATATAAATATTATTTGTCAACTTTCGTTTTTTTTTAGTCGCGTGTAAGCGACTCTATAAGTCGGTCCGTCGGTTGGTCGGTCGGTCCGTAACACTTTTGTGCTTGGCCTTTTTGGTTAAGATCAAAGGTCTGTTGTTAATAGATGCTGTTCTTAGCTTTTTAAACTTTTCTTGGCCTTTTGGCCAAGATCAAAGTGTAGTATCTATTTTTACTACATGCTGTACTTATGTTTGTAACTTTGTGATATAAAGTATGGGATCACTTTTCTGTATTAATTTAATGTAAAATGATCACCCACTTTACAACCAGTCAGTCTCAAAGCCATTCAAGTCATTCTCCAGATCATCCAAGTTGTTTTTGAAGGATTTCAGTTATTTTTTAAGCATTCAAGTCATTCTTAAGGTCATTCAATTCATCTTTAAGTTCATTAAAGTCATTCTAAGTCATTTACTTTTTATTTATTTGTCATTCCAGCCCATTTTTCGGCCATTTTAGTTTATCTTTAAAAAATTTCATGACAATCCTACATTCACGCATTCATTAATTACACGAGAGCATGCGACTAATGGCTATCGGCCTTGTTTATTTAGGATTCACATTGCTATATAAATATTCTTTGTCCATTTTCATTCTTTTTGATTTCCAAAATATTTTTGGTAGTCAAGAAAATCGTACAGAAAATCAGTTATCACCAGAATTGCAGAATTGAAAAAAGACTGAAGAAAAAAAAAAGAAAAAGAAAAAAGCCATGACATTAATAAAATGTATGCAAAGTCAGAAAGTATAATGAAAATAAATTAATCGATAGAAGATAGGTAACCTAAGAGTCAGCTAGAACATGGTATTAAAAATAGAAAGTTGTATAGTTAGTTTAGTTGACATGAGGGAACTTTGTAATTTTTTTTTTATATTCACAGCAAACAGGTCAGATTGACACTGAAATATAAGGAGCTAGATTTACAGAGGCATCCTTAGGTGAGAGTTGTATAGCAAGATGTTTGTTCACATTATATTTAAATTTATGCATGTTGATAAAATTGGGGAAACGGAGCTAGGAGGGAATTCCAAAGGCAAGCAATCCGAGGAAAGAAGCTATTAGAGTAGAAGAAAGATTTCCAGCATCTTAGAACCTCTACAGTGAAGGGGTATAATTTTGGTGCTAGTAAGGTTCGGTGATATTTACATCGAGGAGGTGAAAAGTTCATCACCGCACACTTCATGGAAGTACTTGCAAAGCAAACAGTGATTGTGTAATTATTGAAAAGTTTACCAAGGTGAAAGTGCAAATGGAAAAAAAATCAGAAGGGATGAAACAAGATGGAGTTAATCAACATCACCGGAAAGTAAGAAAACTGAAAGGAACCGCTCACATGCCATACGGATCTACTTTGCAGGCCAAATATCTGAAGTGAACACAAAATGAGAGCATCTAATAGAGGTTTCATAATAGGCCAATAGGTTTGTTTCAAAAATCCATTCTAATTTGTCACAGAGATACGGTTGTTGAGAGGATTAGGATAATCCTGAGCAAAAACAATGATGATTTAACAAGTTTATAGAAAGGATGTTATGAGACTTGCAGAATGGAATGCAAAAAACGTATCTCCATGATTCAAATTTTCATGATGCTTCCTAAGTTGGACAAAAGCCGGGCCTAATTGTTGCAATAACAACAACCAAGATAAGGATACCATTTCGAAAATTCAGATAATTTAAATTCCTCATCTCCAAAATACAGTTCAATTCAAAACTTTAAAGTTTCTACAAACAGAGTTTATTTCCATTATTACAAAGCTGCACCCCTGCAGGCTACAACATGGCCCTCTTCAAATTCAGTATCTAATAAATACTTTACATATGATATTTCTATCATTCCTTTCAAATCACCAGGGATTGCAAGACTTTTACACAACTGCTCAATATTTTCTTTGATGGAAATGGACCACATGTGTTACTTTAACATCACAACTGCTACTTAAAAATCTTTGGTCATAACTAGAGTTGAATTTTAGCAAAATAAATATTAAAATAAAGATTAGTTTGATTTTTTTACAAAATGTTAACCTTTTCTGTGTAATTTAATGATCAATACAGTAATTTTGGAAAAAGGTATTGTGCTTCAAGTTCTTTATATCTTCAAATATTTATCTATAAAGTTTGATTTGGTTTGGTTGTTTTGTTTTACAGTATAGCCACCGTTTTAAGGTTATTTAATGCCACATTCAGTAATCTTGGAAAAAATATTATGCTTCAAGTTCTTTATGTTTGTTAATTTTTAAATATTTAATCATGGAGTTTGGTTTGGTTGTTTTGTTTTATGGTATATCAAGCTTTTCTGGGCTATTTAATGCTGAATCCAGTAATTGTGGGAAAAGTTTAGGCCTTCGATAAGATATGGCATAAAGGCCTACTTTACAAGATTCCCAGCTACGGTATAACTGGAAATGTTTTCTCAATTATTAAATAATTTCTCTCTGATAGGCTCATAAGAGTAGTGGTTGATGGGCAGAAATCAGAAGCCCACAGTATTAATGCTGGTGTCCCTCAAGGGTCTATCCTAGGCCCAACTCTCTTCCTGATCTATATCAATGATCTCCCAAAACACATACTTAAATCATTCATTGACATCTATGCTGATGACACGACCATCTATGGCAATACATCAAAGGCCGTAAATGACAAAGTTCTCTCTGACTCTCTCCTCTGATCTTAAGCGCGTGGTACAATGGGGGAAGAGGTGGATGGTTACATTTAATGCATCTAAAACCAAGCTTCTATCTTTACATCATAAACGCTCTGATCCCCATCTGGCATCAATTAAAATGGATAGCTCGTCTTGGGGAGGCTCTATGTTTTGATAAGCTTCTGGGATTGACCTTTACCCCTGATCTGAAATGGAACACGTACATCAGGTCTGTTGCCAAAGTCACAGGAAAAATGGTGGGATCCTTCTACCGCTTCAGTAGATATCTCACTACTGATTCAATTCTCTATGTATATAAAAGACAAGTACGTCCAAGGATGGAGTACTGCTGCCATATCTGGGCAGGAGCTGCTAAAAACAGCCTATCCTGCCTTGACAAAGTACAAAATAGACTAAGTAGCCTTGTAGGGGATGCCCTTTTCTCTTCCCTGCAACCTCTCTCCCACAGAAGGGACGTTGCGAGCCTGTCGTTTTATCGTTATTTCCATAGCAAGTGCTCGTCTGAGCTCCAATTACTGGTCCCCCCTCGCCAATCTTTCACAAAAAACACCCGTTTAGCTGAAACCACCGTCAGTAATTTTCCCCATTCTTTATCTGTGCCTAAATCAAAACGTAGATTCCATGAACAAAGCTTCTTTCTTAGAAGTGCACACCTGTGGAACTCTCTTCCGTTTGCCTGTTTCCCACCTGTCTTCAAGTCCAACATAAACAAATTCCTGATAAACCACCCCCTTAAGTAATATGCTTTATCAGATATCCATTACTAACGATTACTATGATATTGTCCCATTGATTACTGTACATGCAATAACCCTTATCCCTTAGTGGCCTCCGGGCCTTGATAAGTACTGACTTCTATGTAGAAAAAAAAAAGAAAAAAAGTTCTCAAGCAAAGTATCTTATTTTTGATAAAATTTATTTATTGTATATTGTTTTATTCTTTTTGCTTGTTTTGTTGGCTATTACAAAAAACACCTGAAAATAACAGTATCAACCATGAATCAAAAACGAACTATTAATATATAATAAGTCGAGCCATTCATGATTTGCGGAGGAATATTCGATGCAATAGAGATGTCTTTTACATAATTACAATAAAAAGAATATATTCAGTATTATCTTACCATAGTTTTTTCTCCTATTGTCTGCAGACAATAAGAATAATTTTTATTTGTGGTTCGTTAGAGGAATTCGATCGAATGTCTAGTCATTTGAAAATATTACAAGCAATACAAAACAATATTTCTGAGACGTAGCAAAAGGCCTTGGTTGAATTGAAGCCCCAAGAGCATTCTTTATTGGAATCAAGATTTAATTGCTACCTGTGATATTAAGTATAATGTAAAAAGGTAGCATCGTCTATTGAGTAAAATTAAATTATTCACAAATAGCACGTTTTCACTTTACCCGTGGTGCGAGACATAGGAATAACTTCTGCATTTACTTATTAAGATAATGTACATTTCAAAAGATACTTTAGATCTGAGATTGAGTAAATTCTGTTCTATTATAATTCGTCATTATTTATTATTAGGTGAGCAAGTCATCCATCTTTTAACTATTTACCCATTTCTCTCGCCTCGTTTCACTAGGTTGATGCAATCGTTTTCTAGTATTTCTTCATGTTTAAGAATTTTAAGAAAGAGTGATATTCTTTTTTTCAACGTTTCATTTATATACTAGTATCTGTACAAACTGCAGACAAATTGATGGCAAAATAAGTTGCTTTATTTGTATATAATGATAACAATAATAATGGGACCTGTGGAAATTCCACAGGGGACTCATTCAAATGTAATATATTGATGTTGGCATTCTGTAGATGTTCAGTGTAAATGGTGATGCTCTGATATTATTGTAGCTTTTTTGTTAAAACTGCAGACGTATTTATCTAAGCTAGCACGAACGCCCGGCAAAGCCTGGTCGTAATGTATGCTTAAATATGATATTTTAATTCTTGCAAATTTCATATATATTATTATACAGTTAATGTTCTATCGATTTGCATATATTATAAAGTTGCGATTTCAAAAATAAAAAAAAATACATCCATATGACTTGGGTGCATTACCTTGAATTGAAACCGAAATAAAAACTTATGAGATATATATATATATATATATATATATATATATATATATATATATATATATATATATATATATATATATATACAAGCAAAAGTACCCGTCGTTGACTGGGCTCAAAAACAGCCTACAGAAAATGGACTCTGATTTATGAAAGTATGATAGGTTATGAAAAGGAAGGGTTGTAAAGAGATAGCTTCGAATTTGGGGGTATCAAAACTAAAGCAAAATATAATGAAAGTAAAAATAAAATAGATAAACCCCATAATTTATTATACCATACCTGTTCACACTGAAACACTTGTCACAATATTGTGTGGATCTATATTAAAAAACCTTGTTAAACTTTGTGACATATTTCCATTCTATGGAGGTCAGGTGCAAACGAACACCCCATAATTTTATTATACCATATTTCTTCAAACTGAAACATAATTATCAAAGTATACTTACGCAAATAGATATGAAAAGTCTTTATTAAAGTTTGTGCCCATTTCCATTCTATGGAGGCCAGGCACGAACGCAGACCCCACAATTTTATTATACCATCCCTGTTTAAGTGAAAACATACTTATCAAAGTATTCTTATGTACATCTATATCAAAAACACTTGTAAACGTTTTTTTAAATTTTTTATTTCCATACTTTTTGGACCAGGCGCATACGCAGACCCCACAATTTTAATGAATCATCATTATGCCAGATCAAACATACCCATTCCTGTGTCTCAATACATCTTCTATCATTATATGTGATCAGCTTTCTATAATAGTCAACCATATAGGAACCTATTTGTGACCAGACACACACACAGACGTTCACCCATAATCGAAACCAATCAGTCACAGATGCGTTCACTAAAGAGATTAATTTCTGTGGTTATCAGAAGGAAAAAAATAAGTTTCTGTTGGATTTTTTTTTTTTTTTTGCTTATAAAACAGAACTATTTTGCATATATTGCAAAAATTCTTTTTAAACAAAGATCAATTTTAGCATTGTTTAATCAAGCATTCGACTTTATATGCAAAAACGTGAATAAAAAAAGATTGACAACCAGTGTAATGTGTAAAAGTATCTGCTATAAAATCAGTATGCAGGAATCTAGTGGCAGGATGAGTACTTTGACCTGACAGAGGGGTATTTCTTCTTACTTCCTTTATGACACCAGCAAAGCAAAATCTGTCAATCAAACTAAATATGAGGTGCTTTCAATAAGTTTCCAAAGTTTTTTGTAAAGGCATTTAAAATTGTCGTAGACTCTTGAAAATTCAATATGTTATTGTTATGCATCTTATGAGATGACTGACCAATTTTTATGATTCCAGGTTCAAATGAACAGCCACAGCAAGAATTGGAATACACCCTACTAAAGCGTGATTGTCACAGCTGGTAAATTTCAAAAATGCAATCTGGACATGAGGACACGTTAGAAAAACGATATGCAATAAAATTCGGTTTTAAACTTAGAAAAAATGCAACGGAAACGTATGGAATGCTTCAAACTTCTTTTAGACCGTCTTGCATGAATCAAGCATCAATTTTTGAGTGGCATGAGATTCAAGAAAGCCAGGGAGTTTGTGAGGGATGATCGGAAGTATGTGAGGAGTAAGGCAGTCAGACCACCAGAGTTGATTAGCCAAATAAAGAATTTCATAGGTAAAGACCGTCGTGCATCTATAGAGACAATAAGTGCACAGTTTGATGTCAGTCTGGGAACTGTACAAGCAATTATTTGTGAGGAAGTGAAGATGTGAAAGATTTGCATGAAGTTTGTCCTAAATATGCTCTATCCTTGTCACAAACTATTTGACCAAGATGAGTATCAAGACAGTTCCCCACCCTCCCTACAGTCTAGACCTTGCTCCCTGTGATATTTGGTTATTCCCCAAGCTCAAGGAAAACCTTAGAGGCTGTCGTTATTAGGCAATTGAGGAGATGAAAGAGGCTGTGATAAGGGTCATTGACACGCTCACAAAAAAAGACTTTCATGGGGTCTTCCAGAAGTTGTAGGAATGGTACAAGTGCATTGCAGCCAGAGGAGATTACTTCGAAGGGGACAAAAGTTTAATGTGTATGCTATCAATAAAAGTAGCCATACAAAAAACGTCTAAAAACTTATTTAAGGCACCTCATATTAAACGTTAAAAAAAAATACATTAGAAAAGAAAACTTGTTCTTGTCAGAAGATAAACCAACATTTGCTTTATCTTAATGACTGAACAGATGTTTTAACTAGTTTTTTTCGGTCAGAAAAATATATCAGTCAACTATATAGGGGAAATTTTCATTAATTTATATACAAGATGAAAAGTGCTGCACTCTTGTATGGCTGTGAGACATGGTCGACTATGGAACATGAAAACAATACGATCCTGGTTATAGTACACTAGATGGAGAAAATTGCCAGATGCTGTATAATTCGGTCTCAGCTGGTACGGTCGTGTCATCCGCTATCCAAAACACTCCCAAGTGTGACGCACATTGATGCTGACAACTCAAAGCCATGTGATAGGCCGCGTAAGTCATAGAGTAGTTTAGTTTATGATGATCTGATCCTGGCAAGTGGCGTAAATAAAATGTTAACAGAAAGGAAAATTTGGAAGTCATTCATGAAACATCTAACCTCAGCATGGAACAAAACAAAAAGTGAAAATAATAAAATAACAAAACTCAAAACTAAATAAAATCTAACACCAAGTCATAACATTTTTAATAATAGAAAGAAAACTAGTGAGTATATTTTACAATTTACTAGCACATGTACTCGGCGTTGCCTGGTATTAAATGTAATGTTAAATTCCTTTTAAAAAAATAAAGTAAAAAACGGAAAGAAACTGAAGCATGTGTATGCGAGTATTGTTTTTTTCTATACATTCACTTCTTGTAAGTAAAAAAATAAACAATACTCGAGCCGAGATCAAGACCAAAAAGACAGTGAGTTAAGTACCATTAGGCCAGCTTGCCACGATCTTCCAAAAGTTTTTTCAAACCTACTTATTCTTAACATAAAGAAGCTGTCATGTGAACAATTTGCGTATGTGTAATCGTGAAACAGTTGACAAACAGATAAAAATCCGACGAGCCCCCTAAGTACCAATTCTTCAATTTTGACCTCCTTAGCAGTTCTTTTTTCTGAATGAAAACCAATTCAAAAGTTTTCCACATATCTGAATAGCCTATATATACAAATTTCAAGTTTGTAGATCAAATATTTGTTGAGTATATAGGTTGGGAGTTGTCCTCACGCACACATGCTCATTTTTATAGATATACTAGAAGATGTAGCAGGCATTGCCTGTTATTAAACACAACGTTAAATTCCTTTACAAAAATGGAGGAAAAAAAAAACGGAAAGAAACTGAGACATGTGCATGCGAGTATTGTGTTTTTTTCCTAAACAGTTCACTTCCTCACTTGTGTAGATATATATAGAGAGATAATATGAGTGACATGTCTCCGTCCACTAACTACTTTTGGGCGATGAGATATATGAACCTGAAATTTAATATAAATTGTAATGACATACAGAGAACTGAACGTCACAATAAAATGTATGAAAAATGGTCCATATGCTGTGGCACCACGTCAGCAGCACGACCGTAGCCGAGATTGAACTCACTACATAAGTAGTGTAATTTTGATGCTTCGCCAGGGATATCAAGGGTATTTTTATCGTGACGCCATCACTAGACAAGGTGTATACCACAGCTTAAGAGATTCCCATCTACCCTTGAGAGAAGGATAGACTGCGCAATCTGGTATTTTACCTCACGGCACATACAGCACCTCGCCTTCACTAATGGTGACCCATCTGGTACTGGCCAGGCTCAACATTGCTTTACTTTGGTGATCTGGCGAGAACCAGTGTGTCAATGTGATTGTGCCATTACCTTCAGCCTGAGCAGATAAATAGTATACGGGCGCCACACAGAATTTCCTATAAAACCAATTACTGTAAAAATGTGTATATTTTAACTCAATCAGAAATTTCTCTACTTTAATACAAAGTTATTTTTATTTTATTTATTTATTTTTTTTCCAAAACCATAAGATTTTGCCAAGAATAAGATGACAACATCAGAAATGAACTAGTAAGATTTCAGTAGGGTCACATTCACCTACTAATCTAACCAACCCAGGCAGCTCTCTTTGAAATCAACCCATGCATCGCTCATCAAAAAACACTTTTCTTCCTTTGATCACAGCTTATGTTTAACTTATATCTAAATGGAATGTGCTCCAACAAGCTTGTAACAGTGGTGCATAAATACCACTAACTAACCCAACAAGCATTAAAATTCTATACCTTCATTGTAGATGTCCACCAATGCCGGAAATCCTTTTAATATCAGCTTTCTTCCCTTAAACTGACAGACTTTGGAATTCCCTCCCTGTTTCCTGCTTTCCCGAATGTACTAACAGAGAAGTTTAAATGTAATGTGCACAGACATCTCATTGTTCAATTCCATTCTGAGAGTATTCCTATAGGCATGGTTTCTAATTTACAGTAGCTCCGTGCATCTGAGTAGCGACGTGCCTTGTTTGGGGTGAATATGAGTTGAAAAAAAAAAGAAACCTCTTCTCACAATGACTACAATTAAGCTTTTCTCAATTCCAGAAGTTACTTTTCTTTCGTGTTTACAGGTTCTGTGTTCGAATACATACAAAACATTTATATTGTTTATGTCTGTTTTTCATACATTTTTTCTGTATTTAGATAACATTGAAGGCGAGTTATCTCTACATGGCTACATACTCGAACACGCACCCTCATTAATACCCTACCTACGCAGGCTGTCATGTTTATTCATTAGTTTGTTTTTTTAGATTAATAAAAACAAAACAAAAGGGAAAAAAAACAATTTTTTTCCAATAACATTGAATTATCTTTCCAAAAATGTAGATATTTTCTATCGAGTTAATTAAAAACATAAAAAAATAAAAAATAAATAACAAAATAAATAAGCGGAATAGGCGTGGTAATCAATGAAATGAAATTAAAAAAATCTGTACAACGACTAGTACTTGTATAAACTTGAAAGACTTTAATGTGCTTTTGCAGCATAACGAGATTCAAAAAATTGAATTTCAACTAAAAGCAATATTATTTACTTGTCATGTCGAAATAAGTAACCTATTATTACATTATTACATAAAACATTTACTTTCACGATCCAGCAATCCGCCATTATTGCAGTTACCCTCATTGGCTTCATACACTTACCTCCTCTGCTATCATAAAAACTCTTCTATTTATTATTTCAGTAAAATTTGCAATTTATTTCAATTTTTCATTAATTTTGTACTTTATCATTTTTCGGAATTTTTGGATATGTTACTAATTTCGACACGACAATTAATTAGATTGCTTTTAGCTGAAATTCAATTTTTCAATTGTCGATATTATTCTAATAAAGCCCCAATTTGGATGCTGAATAAGTGAAGACCGAAGACTGAAAACTTCAAGAAAATTTTGTGAAGAATGTAGAAGAAAAAAGAAAATCAGCATGAAATGCAGAATTAGTAGCTAGGATTTCGATCTGGTTTATTCGGTACAATTAAAACATCCAAGGGAGAGAAGAGAGATGGAGGCGGGTGTGATTAATTCAAAGTAATCTTCCCTTAATCCAATTCATACATCTTCTATTCATAATAGAAAAAAAAATGGTGGATCGTTTAAAAGACTTGAAATGTAAACCATGTCAAACCTTTAATCGATATGCACAAGATTACAATGTTGGTGTACGCACATGCGCACGTTCGAACCAGAATGGGAATCAGAAAATAGAATTTACATGCAAAGTTATTGATTTTCACATTATGGACAAATTATTGAAAAAATATAAATATATTAAACTTTTAAAATAAAATCCCCACTCCAAACCTACGAATATTAGGATATAAAAAATAAAAATGGTAATTAAAAGAAAATTTTTCATAAATATTCTGCTCTGGGCGATTTTATTTTTATTGAATTTTTTTAATAAATCCATTTAAGAGTTTTGTTCTATTAAACTCTGTAAAATCTAATGCAAAGACCAGACGACACCATTTTCAGGTTCTACTAATTATTTGATATTAGCTCGACACTAAGTGAACATTATTACATCACCAAGGAGTTTATGTTTCAATAGAGTTTGCTGGTTTGTTACCATGTTTGTTTGTGTCTATATTGCTTGAATAATTGTCACCAAACTTGGTCAAAATATCAATGGTAGTCCAACTTAAAACTGATTCAATTATGAGCTGATACAGATAAAGGTTATGGAAAAAGTGAAAGTCACACTTTTGATAATATCTTCAGTTCTATTAATCACAGAGATTCGCTATTTGAACCATTGTGTAGCAAACGAAGCCCCACATCTTATATGACCTCGTCCTTCGATCATGACGTTCGATCAAGGCCGAAATTTGGACAGAATTCCAATTTCCGATTTTTTAAAATCTAATGTATGGATCTGATGCTATTTGATAACAGTAAAAAGCATGCAAAATTTCAGCCTGAGCAGATAAATAGTTTTTATCATTATTGTTGCAATATTTTTTTATTTAATGAGGTATTATTAAAGAAACTTAGAAAGTTCTATTTATAGACACTGGTAATAGGAACTGACCAATCCAATGGAGCTGCTAGCAAACAACCAAAAACCAGAATTGCTCCATAAAAATATTGGATGTTTTAGAATTTCTGTATATAACTTTTTTCATGTTCACATGAGAAAGATCTTTGCTCTCTTTGCCTACAAAATATTAAAGTCCATGACTTATACAGATCAGTTACCCACCGAAAATTCTTTTTCATTTCGAAGACTTATCCAGATTAGCTACCCATTGGAAACTCTTCTGAAATTAAACATGGCTTTTAATTCGTTTCTGTGACATATCTTTGAAGTCCATCAATCCAGTGTGGCCACAGCTGAGATTGAACTCACTTGAGTTTGTAGTGTAGTTCAAATCTTGTCGGTAGCTGAATACTTGATGCTTTTCCAGAACTATCAAGGGTATTTTTTATCGTGACGCCATCACTAGATGGGGTGCCTACCACAGCTTAAGAGAGTCCCATCTACCCTCGAAAATAGATGAGACTCTTAAGCCATGCCCACAAGAGACTTGCTGCAAATGTTTAGAGTACATCATAAAATGTGAAGACGTAAGGCCCAGATAAGACTATAGCTCATCCTTACATTGTCAGACAGGGGTACATAATCTCACTAATGAGTTTGTTCTTGTTATAGTAATAATACTAACAGTGAGATGTCTTACATTTCTTTATATGGGTTTGCTAATTCTGATAGTAACAAGTTATTAATTTAAATTATGCTGTGTAGCATGACGTCTTCTTTTGGGAAATGCTTAGGTTGCTGGTGGAGTGGGCTTGATTTAAAACCCAAAACAAACTACAGTGAAGTTAGTTCATCACTGATGGCCTGGAGCATCAACAAGATGTATTTTATTATTGTTGTTTTAGTATTCTTTCTTTTTTTTTTTTTTTTTTTCGTTTTATTATTCTTAAAGTGAATAAATTTAATAGAAGACATGTTTTCTTTTTCTGTATTATTCTATTCTTACAGCGTTTTGATAGGGTAGCAAGACTTTTGGACATCTCTGTATTTCAAATACAGGTAAATAGACTTGCCATGAAATTGATGCTAAATATATATCCTTCCATGGGTAAGATGAGCAAAGTAAGTACAATGAAAATCAGAAGGTAGAGTGTTAAAAATAAAAGACAAAAAAAAAACATTTTATCTAACATATAAAGTTATTTGATTGGATTTTCAAAGTCACGCCTAAATAGCATTTAGGATGAGAAATTAAATTTTACCTTTGATGAATAAATTTTCATTTGTTATTATTGTGCTAGTTTATTGGCGATATAATAACATACTAAGCTCAATGTATTTTAAAAATTACTTAATCCGGCTCAGATAATTGCTTATGTGAAACATTTTAAAATAACCACCCAAGGAAGGTGATGCATTTAAAATTGAAGATTACAATAAGGGTTCTCTACCTAATGTTAAAAATGTGTAAACAAATAAAAATTAAAAACTAAAATAATTTCACGGCATCCTATGCAACATTGGATATGTAAGGCTAGTAGTATCTATAAAAAGCAAAGGTATTTATGGGTTAGTTTGCCTACTCATCCATTTGTCAATGGTTGATCACCAAACAAAATCAGATTCCTGTGGATGTGTTGACCTGCTTTAAAATGACTAAAAGTTTATTCATTTTCTATTATAATTGAAGGAAAAAGCTGCTACTACTACTACTACTACTACTACTACTACTACAACTTCTAATCTCTTCTCAATGTTACTTTTCTTTTGTCCATAAAATCAGGTCGTTTTTAATATTTTACAAGCTCATTTTTTCAATTCTCAAATTTCAGTGGACAAATCTGATATTGGAATTTTCAAATAGGAGATTGTGCCTATCTTATGCCTCCTAAAACCCCTTTAAAATACCACAATGAAACTGAAATTTGGTGAATATTTATTGAGGTTTTATACTTTTGTTAAAATTTCGCAAAAACCAGTGATATCTGAATTTTCCAAAGAATTTACACCTATTTATTTCTGCATAGTACTAAACCTAAATATAGCATACTTTTGCCACATTCATCCCAGTCAGCCGTCTTCTAAAATTCAAAATAATGAGTTAATTAGTTTAGGTGTTAATCCTATACATACAAGTATATAAACGTATATACATACCTAACTTCATATAAATAGAGAGAAGTATTTTTTAAAAACTTTTTTCGCTTTTATAAGATTGCATGATTTATTTTTTTAAATTTTGGAACAACTTTCAATCAAACGAAGTTTGTTTTAAAGAAATAAAAGCCAGAATTTTCTTGCCAAAATTTTACTTTCGAGGTAAACATTTCACTATATATCGATTGAATATGGAAATCCTTTTAGAATTTCCTATATCAATGGTTCTTAAGTTTTTTGGTGGAGAGGGTTGCAGGCTAATAAATTTATTTTTCCCATATAAAACAAAAAACGAAATACTCAAAATTTTGTTTTCACTAGAGTGCAGATTTTAGGTTTGTAATCAAATGACATGTTCAAAGTTTCAGAGATAATGTCTATTATTTTCTGCAGTGAAAAAATATTTTGTTTTAAAATAATTTTTCTTTTCTTTTACATTTTACATGAAAAAGTCATTGTGATTCTTAATATAAAAGATTCTGTGTCTGTAGGATTGTAATCAAAACTAAAAATATACATATTATTTGGATTATTCAGACTACGGTTCTCATCTTTAGTGTTATTCTCACAACATTTCGGTCGATGTAACCTCTGATGTTCTTCAGGTGTATCTTGTCAAACTCGGGAATCTACATGGAATTTCGAATAGAACCCTTTATTTAATCCACAGACATAGCATGCTCTAATTCCATCAGCCATGACTGGATAAAAGTCATAAGTAATTTGCAATTGTATTTTGAGTGTTGCACAGACTGAAGATTCAACCTTCAACCTCCAGAAGAGTGTATGAATTTTACCAAGTACTCTATCTACTGTGTCATGCCACTCAAGATGAGAACAGTACTCTGGAGAATCCAAATAATATGAATAATCAATTCTCATCTAAAAATTTAAGGAACGTAACTAAACATAGCATTGTTTCCAGTCGTCCTATACCTCAACTTGCCACTGGTTTGCAACAATGTTGACTCAGGGGAGGCATGGTTGGAGATTGCGCAACTCTTGCTCCACAAATATCACGCGCAGGCACTCTTACAGTGGGTATCCGTAGTTTGTCAAGACTGAAGGAAGCCACACGCATTTTTGCAACTAGAATGAAAAAAAAAAAAAAAAAATGAAGATTCAGAAACTTCGGCTGCTACATCATTACTACAACCATTTTTAGCTTTGCAACTAGACCAACTAGATGAGACTATCAATTAAGCAACGACTTGCGCCACGTGCCCACAAGAGACGGCTGTCATAAAACTGTCAATGATACGATTACAAACCATCTGGTAGGGATCGAAGAGATCTCTCACACTATGCTATATTAATGTAAATAAATGTAATGGACGGTGTTATTTAACACCATTTTCCTTTTTAATTAATATTCAGTTTTTATTTACAAGCATATAAACATGAACTTTCCATTACACTAAGGACACTATTTCAGTCATTTTCACGATCAATTTCTAGGAAAAGCCAAAAAAAAAAAAAAAAAAAATGAAAAGTATCCAACTATAACTACTGGTTGGTCACTTATAGGTTCCAACACGACTTGAAAAAACATCTGAACTTGGTATGAAACCCCATTGAAATACTAAGGGTATCAATGGATGGATGATGAATAAAAATGTTGGGACTACAACTGCTACTATTACTAAGGACAAAGGTGTGCTACTCATCTATGCTGTTCTACGACTACACATCGTCCGGATCTCGCTGCTTCTGAAAGCAACTCATTACACCTGAATAAATAATGAGCGACAAAATTGAAGTCACCTGCCCAGTTACTGGATGTGGCTGAAAATCCCAGAAACTCCCTGAATCCCTCTGTAACGTGCTCATTACCTCCATGAACCTTCATGCCCAAACTGCCCATCCAGCCCCGATGGCCAACCCCCAACAACCAGCAGCTCCCAGGCTTAAGCTCAAGTCCCCATCTATTGGTGCTGAAAGCACCCCCGATCAATGGTCATCCTTCAAGCGACAATGGTCTATGTATAAGACCGGCATGGCTATCACTGATGCTATGTGTGCCACGGCCCTCTTTCACTGCTGTGATGGGGACCTCATGAATGACCTCTTGAGAGACTTGCAGGAAGATGTGTCATCAATGACCGAGGCAGACCTCCTTGCTGCTATAAGGCGCCTGGCAGTCAGGGAGGAGAGCACTCTGGTCCACCGCATCAAACTCAGTAGGATGACACAGGCCCCTGGTACCCCTATCAGAACCTTCCTTGCCGCTCTCAGGGGTCAGTCCGCTTTATGCCAGTACACAGCAAAGTGTAAGGAACCGGGCTGTGGCCACACTTATGATTATAGCAGTGAGATTATTAGGGATAATCTTATTCATGGTGCTGATCCAGAGATTCTTTCTGATCTGTTGGGTGATCCCAAAACAGACCGAACCCTGGAGGAAACTGTTGCCTATATAGCCCAGAAGGAATAGGGTAAATCCACTAGGGCAGCTGTTGGAGAAACTACCGCGGCCATGAGCCATGGCAACGACAAACCCCACCAGTCACAACCATCTTGCAGCAACAAACAGAGCAAGTGCTGGGCCTGCGGAGAACTACAGCATGGTAAATCAAATGACCAGAATTCCAGAGCCAAGTCCTGCAGTGCTTGGTCTGTAACATGCAGCAAGTGCTCTGTAAAAGGCCATTTTGCGACCAATTACAGTAAGTGCTCGAACTGCAGGTTATGGGGCCACCGAGACAGATCTTCCAGGTGGTGCCCTCAGAACCCCCGCCGTAAGGCTAAGCCAAAGCACATGGGGGATGACAAAGCTGGCACACTATTTGACCAGCTTTGTACCGTCCAGACTCATCAACCCTTAACTAGCAGCTGTAAGCCAATCGAACATCATGTATATGAAGGCAAATGGGTCGCTAGACCTTCTAAGCCCCACCCAATGAAACTACGAAAGTAACAGGTTATTGGTAAGAAAAAAATAACAAAAAAGCTGTGCAGTGTTTGTAGCAAATAGGCGAAAGAAGTGAAAATTTGTTCCAAGAATTACGCATTTGAAAGACATGAAGAAATTCGATTGAAAAATGAGTGATAGAAACCCATCATCATCAGTTTCACTTCTGTTTTACTTGTTGGCATGCGTTGGATGGCTTTCCGAAATTAACTTTCAAACTAACCTATCTCTGACCAGGTTTTTATTTATCCCTCTTTCTCTCAACTCCATTCATAATCACTCATGTTTTCCTTGACCCATTCTTGCAAATGACCCTGATCCCTGAACTGCTCCACATAAAGAACTTTCATTCATTCTTTCAACATGACTGTATCATCGAAGTTTCCTGTTTTGCACACATCTTCGTATATTGTCCAGATTTTATCTACTTCTGAAGTCATTAGCACGAAGCCTGTGTTTAAGACTCGCAGTACACATCCATCATACCATTCTCCATCATTTCTTTCCATTCAACACATGTATTCACTGGCCAGGTTTCACATTTATACATCATTCCACCTCATACACATACCTGATAAAACCTTTCATTAGTCAAAAAGTGATAACACTCTGCTGGTTAGTAATGGTAGAAATTCCATGAATTTACTCCATCCATTCCTAACTCTTGCAATCACACTAATACCAATTCCCGTTTGAGCTTCAATGGTATCACCAAGGTAACAAAACTTTTGAAAAGTTATAACCTCTGCATCCAAACATATTTTTTTTTTATTAAAGATTTTTTTTTTTTACTTCTTTACTTTTGTTCGGCCCCTAACAAGGCATATTGCCACAGAAGCCTAAGAGGCTACTGTGATAGGGCCCAGGTTTATGAGGGCAACCTGAGTGGATAGCTGGGCAGTAAGATGTTTGTTCACATTGTATTTAAATTTCTGTATGCCAGTATGGCCAGGAGGAAGAAATTCAAAGTCAAACAGATTGAGTAAAGAAGCCATTAAAGTAGACATTCTTCAGGCATTGATCACTACATTGAACTCAACAGCTTAGTTTTCCTCCGTCTCCTTTCTGTTACACTTTTACAAACAAAGCTGTCAGTTACGAATCTTGATACCTCTGCTTATCCCTGCATTGTTTCAAGACATCTTCAGTTTCTTTCTACCGCTGAACTGGAGCTGGGCTAAGTGGAGAAATTTATCTCCTTATTTAATCGTAAGCTCTTTTTAAAAAATTTATATTATTATAAAGCTCTGTGGACCGTCTAGGCGTCCTTGCTTGCTTGAATCTTTACATTGTATATATATATATATATATATATATATATATATATATATTTGTTACGTTTCTAAATTTTTGAGATGAGGATTGGTTATTCATATCATTTGGATTCATTGGACTGTCATTTTCACAACATTTCGGTAGATATAACTTCTGACCTTCATATGTGTCTTGGTGAACTCAGGAATTTGGACAGAATTTCAAATGGAACCCTTTAGATACTTCATGGGGGTAGTATGCTCTCGTTCCGTCAGTCATGACTGGATAGTTCAACAAGATACATTTGAAGAAGATCGGAGGTTACAACGACTGAAACGTTATGAAAATGACACTCAAGATGAGAACAGTAGTCCGATAAATTCAAATAATATGATATATATATATAAAATATAAAGCTGTGTGTGTGTGTGTGTATGTATGTCACGAATAGGCTCCTATATGGTTGACTATTTAAAAAAACTGATTACATATAATGATAGAAGATGTATCGAGACACAAGAATGGGTATTTTTGATCTGGCAGAACGGTGGTTCATTAAAATAGTGGGGTCTGTGTTCGCGCCTGGTCCACAAAGTATAGAAATAAAAAATTTTAAAATTAAAAAAAAAACGTTTACAAGTGTTTTTGATATAGATGTACATAAGAATACTTTGATAAGTATGTTTTAACTTAAATAGGGATGGTAAATAAAATTGTGGGGTCTGCATCCGCGTCTGGCCTCCAAAGAATGGAAATAGGCACAAACTTTAATAAAGACTTTTCATATCTATCTGCGTAAGTATACTTTGATAATTATGTTTCAGTTTGAAGAAATATGGTATAATAAAAGTATGGGGCGTTCGTTCGCACCTGACCTCCATGAAATGAAAATATGTCACAAAGTTTAACAAGTTTTTTTAATATAGACCCACAGAATATTGTGATAAGTGTTTCAGTGTGAACAGGTACGGTATAATAAATTATGGGGTTTATCTATTTTATTTTTACTTTCATCATATTTTGCTTTGGTTTTGAAACCCCCAAATTCAACCCAAATTTACAACCCTTTCTTTTCATAACCTATCATGCTTTTATAAATCAGAGTCCATTTTCTGTAGGCTGTTTTTGAACCCAGTCAATGACGGGTACTTTTGCTTGTATATATATATATATATATATATATATATATATGTATGTATAACATGTCACATAAAATAAGGCAATGGTGTACTGTGGGATACATTATAATTGATAATTGCATCTTGTAAAAGAATTTTCTGAAATCAGGTTTTTTGAGAATGCCAACAGTGATATTATAAACGTTTTTCTGGTTAATGCGTTCTTAGTAACATAATATTGATTAGAAAGAGTGGAAACGGAATCAGTGCTATGGAGTGGTCGGATAAATGAGATGATGCGCTGAGGCATTACAATTTTTGTTCTAACGAGTTTTACATTATATTTTAAGATAATTATATCATCAGACAAGTTTAATTAAATGAAATGTTTTGAAAATAGATATATTCAACTTTAGAAAATGGATATTTTACACATGTAATTATATCACCATATTTAGTTTAATGTACGTTTAACATACTGGCATGGGTTGGACGGCTTTAAGAAAATAATTTCCAAATTAGCCTATTTCTGACCAGGTATTTGTTTATCCCTCTTTCTCTCAAGTCCATTCTTATCACTTCCTCCCATGTTTTCCTTGGCTTTTGCCCGTGAATCAAACCTGATGATTCAACTGTTCTACCAACTCAAGAACTCTCATCTAATCTTTCAATATGGCTGCACCATCGAAATCAACATTTCTGCACATATTTCCATATACTATCCACATTTTATCTTCCTTGGAGGTCTACAGATCTAAGCTGATCTTTCAGACTCACATACTAACCCGAAATCTTTTTGTGCTTATGCATCTATGTTACCGTGCTATTTTTTTTATATATAGTATTTTCTAGTTAATATGGCACAATCATGTTGGCACACACCGGTTCTCACCAGATCATCGAAGTTAAACAACATCATAGGAGATGTCCTGTTCTCTTCCCTGCAACCTCTATCTCACAGAAGAAATGTTGCGAGTTTGTCTCTGATGTATCGTTATTTTCATGGAAAGTGTTCGACTGAGCTTCTGTCTATGGCCCTCCCTCGCCTAACTTTTGCAAGAAACACTCGTCTAGCTGAAAACACTATCAATAATTCCCCCCACTCTTTATCTGTGCCTAAACCTAAACATAGATTCCATGAACAAAGCTTCTTTCTTAGAACTGCATGCCTGCGGAATTGTCTTCCGTTTTCCTGCTTTCCGGCTGACTACAATATGGTTGTGTTCAAGTCTAATGTAAATAAGTTCTTGATGAGCCGTTCCATATAAGTTATCAAATTTACTGAATTTTCATTACTATTGATTACTATATTGTCCAATTTCTACTGTACACTCTTTAACCCTTATCCTTGAGTGGCCTCTTGGCCTTGATAATGTGGTGATACCAAAAAAAACAAAAACATTGAGCCTGGCCAGTACCAGATGGGTGACCATTTGGGAAACTAGGTGCTGTATGTACCTTCTGGGAAGGTTGGGTGTGGGGCCCAGCACCCTCACCCCAAAAAAAGGCAGACATACATACATACATACATACATACATACATGCATTTTAATAGACAGGTAAGACTTATATAATAGATGAAAGATGCCGCTATGGAATTTCCACAGGTCCTGCTAGTATATATAATAAGTTGTATATAAAATTTTATAAGAAAACTGATTTAGTGTTAACTTTTAATAATGAATTACTTTCCTTTTTTTTTCTATCCATCCGAGTTAACTCTTCTTTTTCTCTGTCATAATCTGCTGTTAGACGATACAAAGCACTATAATGAGTGTTGTTGCTATGAAAACTTGCAATGTGGAAACGAATGCACAATAATTCATACACTTATTAATATATAGCCTCCCCTAGATAGTTATAAGCAATTCAAATGAATAAGTACCGTCATATATCATGTGCCGATCGTAAATAGCTGAACATAATTCATAAACTCTGCACTTCTGATTTTTATCACAGTAGGGATGCAGAGTTGTGCTATAAATGTTTCTTCTTCTAGAGAGTTGCAACAAAAGTTATTTTTTAATCATTTTACAGAATATAACTGAATTTGCAGATTTTTTTTTTTTTTTTGATAATTTCCATTGTTTTGATTGTTATTATTATCTTGGATGCTATTTTCACAGCATTTTGCCCAATGTAATCTTCAACTTTAAATAAGCTCGACTGAGCTTCAACCTATGGCCTCCCTGCAAAACATTTGCAACAAATAATCTACTAGCCACAACAACTGTCAATAATTTCCCTTACTCTCTACTAGTGCCTAAAACAAAGCAAAAACTCCCAAGAGCAAAGTTTCTTTCATAGGACTGTCGATCAGTGGAACACAATACCACAGGCCTGTTTCCCAGCTGACTATAACATGGTCGTTTTAAAATCTAATACAAACAAGTTCCTGTTTAACCGTCCTCTTAAATAATCAAACTCTGCACAAGTTCTATCATTATCGATCATGTTGTCTCAGTCTACTAAATACTCATTAACCTTGGGTTTTGATATGTGGTGATCTTTAGTTTAAAAAAAAACAAAAACAAAAAATTTTGATATGTGGTGATCCTTAGTTAAAAAAAAACAAAAAATTTTGATATGTGGTGATCCTTAGTTAAAAAAAAAACAAAAAATTTTGATATGTGGTGATCCTTAGTTTAAAAAAAACAAAAACAAAAAATTTTGATATGTGGTGATCCTTAGTTTAAAAACAAAACAAAAACAAAAAATTTTGATATGTGGTGATCCTTAGTTAAAAAAACAAAAACAAAAAAGAAAGCATCTTTTCAAACTCGAGAACCGACACAAAATTTTAAACTGAAGCTTTTATTTAATCCATGATGATAGATTTTTTAATCTGTTAACCATGATTGGATAGAAGTGCTAAACAATATAAATTTTTTATTTATTCTTAGTTATTGTTGGGATTGTACCTTTAACTCCCACATGGTAAAACATATAAAGGCATTGCATATGATAAGTCCTAAGATTGACACTTTAATCCTCATTACAGGCGATTATAAGAATAAAATAAATATTTACATAGCTTAACACTTTTACTTTGTCCATACAGGTAATATACATCATGTTCTCCACTAATTTAAATTGAATACATTTTATTTTTCTCTTTGTAATATAATGGAAAGATCCATTGTTCTTTGTTTTACGCTTCCTCCTTTTAGTACATTTTCTGAATTAGATTTTTCATCACCAGCCAGTGTCTAGTTGGTGTAGATTACAACAAACGGTCCAGGATTCTTATCTTCATAATACAAATCTTCAGCTTGCAAATTCAGTAGGACCATGTTTTATATAGAGCATCTGCATCCCAAATTGGTCATTCATCCAATTAAACGATAACGACAGAGAAGCAGTTCAAAAGAAGTCGAAAAAAATATTAGAAAGTATATTTTCTATTATTTGGATTATTCAGACTACTCTTATCTTTAGTGTTATTCTCACAACGTTTCAACCGATGTGACCTCTGATTTTCTCCAGGTGCATCGTGTCAAATTTGAGAATCTTTCCGTCAAACCTGTACAGAATTTCTCATGGAACCCTTTATTTAATCTCCAGCGGTAGATTGCTCTTGTTTCATCAGTCATAACCAGGTAGAAATCTTAAGTAATTCACAATTGTATTCTTAGTATAATTTGTATTGAGAATTGAACCTTCAACCTCCAAAAGACTGTCACTTAGAACCAAATTTTTTTTAACTAGAACTTTATCCGGTATTCCACAGGTCCAAATAGTCCAAATTATCAATTTTCACCTAATAAATTCGTAAATTTTCTTTTTAGTGATAAAAAAATGAATGACTGAAAGAGGGATAAATAAAGACTTGGTCAGAAATAGGCCACTTTGGAAGTCAATTTATCAAAACTGTCCAATGCATGACAGTATGTAAAATGGACGTTCAACCAATAATGATAATGGTACCAATCATACCTACTTTAACATAGAACTCTAGATGTGTTTGCCAGCTGTAGCATGCAGAGGTTGGAGCAACCAAATTGGCAGGCGTCCAATCTTATTCAAACTATTTCCTTTTATCATAATAATCTTTCAGTACTAGGACTTATACTTGAGTCTTTGGGGCATACAATCAAGGAGTTGACACTAGGCATCAACAGATCTTTGCACATCACTGTGTTAGTGTTTTGGCTGTGTTGATAAGAATTTTCTTGGTTGACGAATAGAAGTTATGCTCTTTGGTGTCTTTTTTTAAACTTATCACACACACTTGTATTTTACCAAATAAATCCTCAAGAATAAAGATTTGGAAGTTTATGCAAGCTTCATTCAACAAAATACAAACAAGATCAGAACTGCACATGTGATAGGTATATCTGAATATGGCTGACTGCTGCAATCCATAGAACGGGTTACAAGCAGATACGGATGTTGTAAAGGGATGTTATGTCTTATTTACAATAAGGCCCTTTTCTTTACATAACATAACACTGTTTCTAAGATATCAGAGGCCAGTAAAGAAAAAAGCTTAAGACTTATAAGTTAACTAGCAGGGAGACCCAATGTTTTTCGGGACTGAATGATGATCAATGACTGCTTCACACTCCCATGTTTTATTGTCATCGAAATCCGTGAAATCGCCCATTTTTCAATCAAATCGATTAATTGCCCTCTCTAGTTGGGGATCCATTACAGTGCACTGAGCGGAAACTTTGCATGCCTCCTCGCAGTGACTTAGTCCACAATACATTGTAGTCTACATTGAATTGTAGAAAACCTACTGTTGATTTTATAAAAGTATTTTTTTATGTATAATGGTTTGAATTAAAGTTTAAAATGCAAAAGGTTTTAAAAGCTTTAATTGTGCTATAAACAAAAATATTCATTTTTAACGCAACTCTGTCATATCAAAGAACCTATTGTTAATTTCATATATTGGGCCTTTCGGCTTGTGTGAAAATAAAACTTCTCAAATGCACTTCTGATGATAGGCTGTGTAAGGTCTTAACTTTCGTTAAAATCGCCTGTTCCTTTTTTATCGGATTATTTCGATTATCGATACTTATCGAAAACATTCTGATACAAAACCTATTTAAGAACACTGCCAAGCACATAAATTATCTTTGTGTGAAATTTCATAAAAATCGGCTCAGCCGTTTTCGAAACCATAGTGAAAGAACACACAGACATACAGAGACAAGGTTCCTTTTATATAGAGATAGAGGTTTAAACTTTATTCAGCAGAATTAGAATTGAATGTTTAATGGGTATCCCTGAATAAAGCTGCCTATCATAATCTGGAGAGCGACTATAAACGATGAATGTCAGAAAGGGGTGTTGACATTATTTCTACCAAGGTGAAGGTTGAGTTTTCAATAGAGCTGGTTTATTTGTTTGCATACAGCCTAGTATCTACATAGCTTGACCAACCGTCACTAAACTTGGTCCAAAGATCAGTTATGGTCTAACTTTAAACTGACAATTTATGTATGTATAGGTCACAAGTCAAGGTCATAAAAATGATGAGAATCACAGTTTTAGTGATAACTTTAGTTCTGTTTATTGTAGAGCCTTGAAACTTAGCCAATATTAATGAGATGGATAGACTGCCATTAGAATGATGAAAGGGTTGAACGTCTATACATACCACCTACTCATAATAACAGACTTAGAAAACAGCAATTCTTCCCCTATTGTAAAACATTGATTATCGAATGTGAAAATCAAAGGACAAGCTCAGGGAAAGCTAAGGATATGAGGTTGCTGAGAGGTTCTCTTTCTACTCTTCAGTTTTAATGGTAGTAAGTCTATAGGAGTCTCTCTCGATTCATTAGTCTTTCAAGTTTAACTGTTAAAGCATTTTTATTTGTCAAGCTTTATTTTGAAATAGCATTTTCATTGCTTTGTCAAGCTTGATTTTGAAATAGCATTTTCATTGGTCCCCCAAGCTTGATTTTGAAATAGCATTTTCATTGCCCCCCCCCCTAAAGCTTTATTTTTAAATAATATATGAAACAATATTATTAAATGAAACAGTGTATCTTTATATGATGCTCTGTCCATTAGTTTTGATTAAATTTGAAATAGCACAAATTGAATGAATAAATCTTGCATATATTCTTTCTGGTTTGTCTTTCACTGTCTGGTTTCTACATTTTATATCTATTTTATTTGCATTAAAAAAAAAATTTTTTTCTCAGACAGTTAAGATATTTAACTTCGGTTTTTATTTTTTAAACTTTTTTTTTTTTCTTTTAAGCACTTTAAGTCAAGCGTACAAGCCTATCAAATGATTGCTCGGTTCTTTCTCCCAAAGATCCTGAAATCGTTTCCTATTGGTGAATTATTCATCCAATCAGATCTTTGCTCGACTGGAAAATAAAGAAAGAAATGATACAACGAATTTAAAAACAAAAAATGTTTCATCTGCATGATGTATCATGACATTTTTTGTATCATTTATTTAATGTCTTTCTTTCTGGTTTGTGTACAACAATCATATATAAAAAAAAACAAAAACAATTCTGTTCTGTTCATAGTCAAAGCAAAGCCATAAAAATATCAATAAATTGAAATAAGTACATCATAGAAATATAAAATTGAATGCATCGTTTCTTCTATAAAACAAAGTTCATGTCTGTGTAAACTTATTTCTTGTTTCGACATATGTCAATATCACAAGAGCAACAAGCTATGTGAGTGACTCCTATAGTCCATGGTAGGCATGATTTTCTAACCTTGTGTACCTGTCAGAAAATGATAACGTTTTCAGAAAGGCCATGATAACTTTTTGTCTCTTTATTTTCGTCAGAAGTAAGCAAACTGTTGTCAAATGTATTTTGTGTATCGTTTATCTTTTGCCAAATTGTCCTTCACCCCTGATCTGAAATGGAAGATTTCTATCAAATCCATTAAAAAAAAAAAATGGTTGAAAAAAAAAAAAAAAAAAAATGGTCGGATCATTCTACTGCTCCAAAGTATCTCACTTTTAACGCTACCCTCTACCTGTATAAGAGCCAAAAACTGTTTTAAGATGGAGTACTAGGAAAGAACTGTTAAGAGTACTCTTCTGTTTTGACAGGATACAAAAGCGACTTCAAAATCTAGTGGGTGAAGCCCTATTCGCTTCCCTGCTTCCTTTTTTTCACAGAAGTATCGTTGCAAGCATGTCTCTGCTCTGTCATTATTTTTACGGTAGGTGCTTAACTGAGTTTCTATCTGTGTCCCTCCTCATAGAAAATTCACAGCAGACACTCGTCTAACTACTACAACTATCAACAATTTCCCTATTCTCTATCTGTGCCTAAAACTAAACGAAAATTCCACTAGCAAATTTCTTTCTTAGAACTACCGATCTGTGGAACACGATACCATGGGGTTGTTTCTCAGCTGACTATAATATGACCGTTTTCAAATATAATGTAAAACTGTTCTTGCTGAGGTATACTCTTAAATAATGAAACCCTACTGACGTTCCACCATTACTGATCACAGTGTTGTCTCATCATCTAGCTGACACTCATTAACTCTTATACTTGAGTGGCCTTTGGGCCTTCATAAGCATTGACCCCTTTTTCCTGAATAATACTAAAAAACCCAACAATTTTCCTCCTTCACTAAAAAACTAAAAAGATCGGCTGACTCATATCTTGCATTGGATTTTATACAGGGTATAGCAAAGAAGTCATTTTTAATTTTAATAAATTCTTTATTTTCGATGATAAGTTACTGGAATTTTAACATAATGACAAAGACAATGGAGATTTGTTTGCAAAAAAGAGAAAGATAAAAAAGAATTTATTTATGAAAAACATCTTTTAAATGATTTCCATTTTCAGTCTGTTAACAACGTTTTCTTGTGATGGTATCTCAAAAAAAAAAAAGTTTACATTAACACATTTGAAACTCTACAGGAATTTGAGGAGAACATTAGTAATGAAGTTGGAGCATTAAATTCTAATCGAATGATCTTGCAATCTGTCATGGATAATGTTTTGGAAAGGGCACGAATTTGTGAAACCATTTAAAAGATGTTATTTTCATAAATTCTTTTTAATTTGTACTCTTTCTTTTTTGCAAACAAATCTCCATTGTGTTCATCATATTATGTCAAACTTCTATTAATATTAATTAATATATTATAATAATAATAGTAATAATAATAATAATAATAATAATAATAATATATTCTATAATATTAATCAAAAATAAAGAATTTATTCAAGTTAAAAATCCTTTCATAACCCCTTATTGACTTCTTGGTCACTGTACTATCTCTCTCGATCCTTCCTATAGTTAGTCATTTTCCCCAACACATTTCCGCCTATCTTAATATATTCTTTATTAAAGAATACTATTTTCTTCCATGTAAGTTAGAATTCACGTTCTTTTCACCCATTTAAAACTTTTTTCTAATACTTTTAATAACCAATGCTATTTTTATATAGACTTGAATCTTGTCTCCTCAATAGTAGAAACAACAGCAGAGTTGTACAACCATCACCCCGTGTGTAATTTGTATACTGATAGGTTTTTTGAAATGTTTTAACTAGATTATTATTGATTGGACACTAATTAACCAGATTATGAAAAAAATTGAAAAAAAAAAATCATTATTTCGACATTTGAAAGTGATGCTCACTTTTTAGTAACAACGTTCTGGTAAATCGGTCACCCATTTTGTAACCAATAAAAATGCAGGAATATCAAAACATTAGAAAGTAAAAATGACATGAACCTACCGCAATTGTAAGTCAGAAATATTTATTTTGTTTCTCAAAGAAAAAGAAAAAAAAATAGAATGAAAATGATTTTTTTTTTTACTTTTTTAAAAAAAATGTTTGTTTTATGAAAATAAAGTTTCGAGTTTTTTTGTTTGTTTTTTTTTTACTTAGTTTTTGGTCAATGAAAAGTGAGATTGTGGGTTCGTTTTTAAAAATAATTTATTTGTTTTTATGAAAAGGTGAGTTTGTGGGTGTTTCTTTACAATAATTTCTCTGTGTTTATGAAAGGTGAGGTTTTTATTTTTTTCCAAACTTTTTTTTTTTAAATTTAAGTATTATAAATTTCGCTAACATGCTGGAGAAATGTTTCGTAATTTTTCATGCCGTTGTCAATTTTTAATGAAAATTATTAACTTCTGTGTTTGGACAGTAATTCACTTCCATGTTTAGAAAATAGAAAAAAAAAAATAAATGGGTTACTGATTTACCAGAACGGCATAACTAAAAAGTGAGCACCCGTTTTCAAATGTCAAAATTGTTTTTTTTTCAAATTTATTTTCATAATCTGGTTAATTAGTGTCCAATCAATAATAATCGAGTGAAAATATTTTTTAAAATACTATCAGTATACAAATTACACACGGGGTGATGGTTGTGCAACTCCGTTGAAACAACTTGATAGGTTATGGAACAAAATGACTTTTTGATTTCAAACCTTTTTAGAATTGTGTTATTTTGATTATTCTCACTATTCTTATCTTGAATGTTATTTCACAACGTGGCGTAATGGATAAAGTATTTAGTAACATTCAGTTGTTAGTTACACTCTTCTGGATGTTGAATGTTCACTTATCACTGCGTATAACACTCAAAAATACAGGGAAAATGTGATTGATAATCTATATATCTATAAAAGTGAGAATGTGCGCATGAGAGGACACCTCTCAACCTATATACTCAACAAATGTCTGATCTACAAACTTGAAATTCAGTATTTAGGTTATCCAGACAAGTGGAAAACTTTTTAATCTGTTTTCATCCGAAAAAAAAAAAGAAGGCTGCTAAGGGGTAAAAATTGAAAAATTGGTGCACGAGAGGCCACCGGATTTTCAACTGTATCACGACTGTGCATGTAAAATATGACAGATTCCTTATGTTAAGTACGAGTTGGTTTAAAACACTGTGAAAGTCATGTCAAGTAGGTGTGATGGTTAACGTGCTTGACTCACTGTCTTTAGAGGTTTTGGTTTCGATCTCAGCTCGATTTTATTTTAACTTACAAGAAGTGAACTGTTGAGAAAAACATAATACTCACATGCACGTGTTTTAGTTTGTCCTTTTTTCTTTTTTCAAAAATTGAACGTTACGTTTAATACCTACGGTATTCCTGTTTATAACAAATAAAAAATTATACATTAATTATAATATAATTAATATGCATATTTTATGACCGAGCAACGCCAGGTATATATTCTCGTATCTTATAAATAGCCATTCCTGTGTTTCCAAGTTTAGTGTTGACTTATTCTCCATTCTAAATAAGTTATTAACCAGTGGGATGGAAGAACAAAGAATCTGATTGGTTAATTAACTAGACTAAACATCACGCATATATATAAGAACAACCAGAGACACAAATTCCATGCATTTTAGCCTGATGCTTCCCTATGAGAATGAAATATGGAAGCTGTGTACCTTAATTGCCATAAATATAGTTTCATAACCTACTATCTAGCTATGCTCATATATTGAGCACTGTTGAAGCAAATACTGAAGATGGACACATAAAATATACTTCCTTATGACATTTTATGGGGATACATGAAATAGGACACTAACTAATATATATATATATATATATATATATATATAGTTAGTATCCTAAGGATATGATCCCCTTGGAGACTGAATATTTGTAATAGTACAGTTGCCATTAGCTATATGGAAGAAGGGAACAGCTGATAAGCAGTGATGGCTGTTTCTTTGGATAAGGTTTCTTATTTTGTCCGACTTGTTTATATGACTTATGTTGAATACAAATATAGTGGAGATTTTTTTTTCATGCATAAATAAAAGATTTTGGGAGAGAGAGGAATTAACTGAACACTTGCCAAGGGCTCAAACTGCATAAACGGTTCAAAGACGATTTGAAAAGCTTTGGAATTGATGTTGCAAAATGGAAAAGGATAGCTGTAAATAGGTCAAGATGGAGGAAAGTAATTTATAAAGGCAAAAATGCCGAACACCCTTAGCTGATAAGATCAGCATTAGAGAGACAGTTGTGATACCCTATTCACGTCTCTAACCAGGTTTTACACTACTATCACATTTACATGCAAAAGGTTAGTCATACTTGAAATCGAATAGCTAGCCATCTGGACCAAGATCAGTGTAGCATCTGTTCTGATGCCACACTTAAGTTGATTTGTTCTTAGTATAGAAAGATTTCCCCCACGTTGACTAAGGCGATTTTTATTTTTGCCTACTTCCAGAGTGCCCCTTTTTGAGGAGCTAGTTTTCCTTCATATTAAAAATGACCTTGTGTCACATTTTACTCTCGTGGGAAAGCAAATAAATAGCAATAGATAACCGTCATATTCTACAAATAATAAGCAAAGAAACCCAGAAACATTTACTTCAAATTCGTGGCAATCCCCCGCCCCTCCCCCGATCTGCAGTGCACCACCACTTTGTCAAAACTGCTATAAACATAATTTGGAGACTAGCCTTTTCCAGATGAAGATCAAATATAGAATTAACGTTACAACCTGAAGTAAGAAAGAGGGAGTTATTATTGCGGCAGATGACCGAAATATTTCTTTTAAGCCGTTCTAGAGGGATTATTCAGTTTCATAGATAAACGTTAGATAGACCATTCCAGATGGCATGAATCCAAGTGATATAAACATTATGAGCCAATTACTGAATAAAGTGAATGAGAGGGGTGAAATAAAAATTTCCACGCAGATGAGAAGTTATAGATAAATGCGATAGGTCACAACAAACCAGTTAAACAAATATATACTTTATTAAGCAGCCGTGAACCAGGAATTCAATTCACAAACGGTTCACAACCACAGGAGAGATGATTTCCACAACGTTAGTTTTCACAGCTTTAAAAATGTTTTCAAAGTGTTACTATCTACTCACATAACTACATATACGGCATAATCACGTTCGCATACTGGTTCTCGTTAGATCACTAAAGTTAAGCAACATTGAGCCTGGTAAGTACCAGATGGGTGACCATCTGGGAATACCAGGTGCTGTATGTAAGAGCATGTCGACATCTCTTTGCAAGAACTGCAAAAACTTTACATCGTCATTTCCCTTAACCAAGATATACGTATGATTGGGGATCGCTTGAGAATTCCCTCCTCTAGGAGAAACCGGTTCAACCTACTGGCACATAACTAGTATTTACAAAATGGTCACCCAGCTGGTACTGGCAAAACACAACATTGCTTAATAATTTGGGTGAGATTAAAAAAAAAATATTATCTATTATAAATACATACATTTGTTATAAAATATTTCTTATCAGATGTAGACTGAATTTGGCAAGGTTGTCCTCATGAATCCTATAACAATGAACAAAGAAACTACCCAATCTGGGGCCACATGGATTATATGATTAACTATTTACAAACCCTGACATTCAACAGTTGTCTGTCTGTATGTATATATATATATATATATATATATATATATATATCATTCAGAAATGAGATAATTTTTACGACATTAACTTTTATTTTTACTGGTGGGAGGTCACTCCTTATCAAAGCCCAAGGGCCATTCAAGGTTAAGGGTTGATGAATACGGGGTAGACTGTGAGACAACATTGTGATGATCAGTAATGGTGAAACTTGGGTAGAATGTGATTATTTAAGACAACGCTCCAACAAGAACTTATTTACATTAGATTTGAAAACGATCGTGTTATAATTAGCTGGGAAGCAGCCCCACAGTATTGTGTTCCATAGACGGAATTGCTCATGTAATTTTCATTTACTTTTAGGCACTGATAGAGAATAAGGGAAGTTATTGAGAGTTGATATAGCCAGACGATTATTTGTTGCAAATGTTCTGCATGAGGGGAAGGAAACATAGCTTTAATTAAAAAAAACAAACAAACAAAAAAAAACTTTTTTTGTCAGGTGTTGTTCCCATATACAGTGCTTGTGCTTGGTTTTCCCAAATTGTCACTCATCTCGTGTTGACCAGGCTCAACGTTGTTTAATGTTCTGGTATCACTCTTATTTAGATACACAATGAACTCTACCACTTGTAACAGAGGATGCAAATACAAAATGCGAAATGAGTCACTGTAAAAAAAAAAAAAAAAAAAAAAGACTATAAAAAGGAGAGAGTACCTTACAGAAGAGGATCACATGATAGTCGTCACAGCCATGGCAGGAGAATGAGGAAATAAATGTTGTTATTGCATGAAAAGGGGAGTTCGAGTTATTCTTTGTTTTGGTTTCCTTTGTGATGTAAACTACTACTACATGTTGGGACTATGTGTGTAAACTTGGGTAAAGTGACACATTAATTTCATAATATTTTGTAATCCACTCAATGAATCGAGCAGACTACAATGGTGATATTGTATTACATACTATAATAATCATTCAAACACTACCGTGTTTGAATATATGGTTCAGCGGCAATTTTAGTCATTTAAAACGGCTTTAAAGCTTCATTATTCAATCAAATTTCAAGCAATTATTAGTTTATAGATTACCGTCTCAGCTATATTGTGAAAAAAAAATTTTCAATTTTCCTTCAGTAAAACAAAAGTTATGAAATTACTGGTGTTCAAAATCGTAAAAATTTGTAAGAAGGTGAGCGACGTTTTTTATGACTGGTTTCCATAGCATCCACGTCGCTTTAGTGACTAGTGTTGCTACTAATTCACCGCTCTTGCAAAAAGAAGTAACAAGTGAAACAGAGAGAATAAAAGCAGACGAGTGCCGTACATTGTTTTACATGTGTATGTTATGTTTATGGGGACAAAAAAATAAGACTGAAATTAAACAAAGAACAAGTGAATTTAATGGAAGCCTGGAAAAATCATGGATTACAATAGAAAAAAGCATAGAAAAGTAATATGGTTAAGCTTGAATATGGAAAAGAAAAGGACAAGATATTCTAGTAAAAATATAAATTTATAATTTAAAATATTGCATCATTAAGAATATTTTTTAAGACTCAATTTAACATAATATAATCAATTCTTAATGCTGCAATATTTTAAGTTATAAATTTATTATATTTTTTACTAGAATATTTTGTCCTTTTCTTTTCCATGTTTAAGTTTAACCATATAACTTTTCTATGCTCGCATTTTTCTATTGTAACAGCCTTATTTTTCTTTTCCACACACGTGTTTATCTTATTTCTCATGTCTCTTACAGGACATACGAGTAAAACTTAAGTTCGGTGATCTAATGAGAATATAATGATGCTGTAATATTCATAGAGTATACTTTAAAGGGTTCGCATTTATCTTTTTTTCTAATGAATGGCATACCGAGGAGAATGAGACCCCATTTCACATTATTTTTTACCTCTGATTTTAATAAGATTTAAATCAGGTTTCCATATAAATAAAACTTAAAATGATCACTACTTCCAAAGCAGATAGTGTTTTTAAAGACATGTAATCAATTTCTGTCTGTCTAATTCTTGCCATTATCTGAATTTCTTGAAAATCCATTATGAATGGCTAGAGAATAATGTGTGTGTTCTATTTCTAACCAAACTTTAAATTGCACAAAGTTAGACAAATTGTTTTAATCTGAACAGATTATAATTTTGTCACCAGTGATTTATGTCTTACCGTCACAAAATCTATTCTATTTTTTTTTTGTGTGTATTGATATTCATATTAAAAAGCCTTTTTTTTTCTATTTATTTTCGTATACATGGGTCGTGAAATTGCAGTCACAAACAAAAGATCTAGCTAATTTGCATATTCTTTTAAACATTCATTTTAGTTAATTCCCAATTAGTTTTTTCGATTTTCTTATTGGATGATCATCTTTAGTTTATTATTATGTGTAATTAGATTCATGCAGATATTCTACATGATTTATACTTGCATAATATTTGCTTAAAAAGGTTATAGTAAACACAAACCTCTTTCTATATATATTTATGTATGCATATATATTTTTGTTTAAAAAATGTTACCTACCAAACTCCTCCTAGAGTTTTTGATCTACTGACATGAAACTTCATATATAAGGTATTTGAACCCATGCAAAACTTTGGTTTTAGCCCGGGAAAAGCGGTACAAAAGTGTGAAAATTATTAAAAAAAAAAAAAAAAAGAAGAAATTTGCTAGGTGAAGGTCGAACGACGGCGTTACGAATATGCATACATAACGTAGTAGCTATTGGTTCATGTTTTAATTTTTAGCCTTACAGCAAATATGTCTTCATAGCTAAGTCATTAACGGCTAAGGACAAAATAAATTATAAGCTAAACGTTTTGGTTTCGATTCTTGGTGATGGCGCACAAGTCATTTTTTTTTTATTTTAACTTTTTAAATCATTACTATATATTAGATCTAATATAATATAATAATAAATACGAAATCTACATTAATCAAAATATCATATTTAAGCGTATTTTACAACCGAACAATACCGAACACCCTGCTAGTTTTATAATAAAATGTATAGGATTTGGAATCATCATAGCCGATTCCATAGTCCACAATTGCATGCATTAGACTAATAATGTCCCATCCAATATTAAATTTAAATGAATAGAAATATTACAAAATAATCCACGTTCAGATATTGTTATCTTATGAGCATCAATAGGCAGACATCATTGCCAGGACAAAAAGAAATAAACACAATCCTTTCGTTTTTGTTTTTTTATCATTATGACATTTAAAGGAGAATTAAGCCTAATCCGATAGGAGATTAAAGAGATTTAATCTGTCTAAAACATCCAAAGCATATTTGTACCATGTCACCTTCAACAATTGGTTCTTAATTCTCCTGTTCGCTTTTTGGTGAAAGAATAAATAGTCTCATCTGATCTTGTCTCTACGTTTAAAGGAAGTTCAAGCTAATTATTTAGCCCATTTGGATAGAAGAGAATTAACATGACCAGTTATTTACAGTTTTATTTTTTTTATTTTTTGTTAAATAGGTCAATCCTGATCCATAAAAAGAATGTAAAAAAGAAAAAAATGGACTAAATATATTCTATATTTATTTCTTACATAAAAAGACGTCGCTAATCTTTTTCTACTCTATCGTTATTTTCATAGCAGGTGTACTTCAATCTATTTAAAACATTCACAACAAAAACTTGTCTAGTTACAACCCTGTCAATAATTTCCCTTTATCTCTATGCCTAAAGCTAAACGAAAGTTTATTTCATAGAACTGAACGTCTGTAGAACACAATATTGTGGAGTTGACTACAACATGATCGCCTGTAAGTCCAATGTTCTTGTTGAGCCACCCTCTTAAACAATCAAATTCTGCTCAATCACCAGCATCAAGTTCTCATGGTTCTCATCTGATCATTGAAGTTAAGCAACAGAGAGTCTGATTAGTAATGGTTAATCTTTGGTTATAATTAAAATCTCACATTCTAAAAAAATATCCTCTTATCTAAAAGGGTGCTAAATATTTTAATAAAATGCTTTGATATATTTATCTCAAACAACGTTTTCAAAAAGTTAATTGAAACTTGGCTTTTACAGCAATCAGTGAGAAAAAAAATCGCTCATCGCATTAAAAGTAAAAATTAGAGAGAGAGAGAGGGGGTGAAAGAAGAAGAGAGGAAAAGTGGAAGGAAAAGTGAGAGATAGAGAGGGGATACGAGCCAGTGCTTAAGAGAGGGGGAGTAAGAGAGAGAGAGAGAGAGCAGAGTAAGAGTTGTATAAAAAGTAAATTCACCCATTTAAAACGAAAAGTTGATAAAATGAAATGAAAATCTCCCGAGTGGAAGTTCAATTCTCAATTCAAAGTAGATAATGGAATCACAAGGTTTGAAACAGCAAAAAAATAAAAAGATAAAAAATAAAATACTTCAGTAAATTAAAAAAAAAAAAGAAAAAAAAAGAAAGCTATTAAAAGGAGATGTAAAAAAAAACAGACAAAACCTGAAGGTTATATTTTTGTTGAAATGATTATTTTATTATTAAGGATAACAATGATATTTGCATTTTTGAAATCATCAAATTTTCATTCTTATTAACAATTTCTGGTCATTACATTTCGTCCGTTTTTCTCCAACCTTCTTCAGGTGAATTGTGTCATTCAATTTCTTACTCTACCCTTTACTTATGCCATGTGAGTACCCTGTACGCATTCTATTATTCAGGCTATGCAAAAAAAAAAAAAAAAGAAAAAGGTAAACTAGCGGCATTCACTCTAAGCAGGTTAAATCAGCTTCCCCTAAAGATCCTCCTACTTACAGCGCCTGGTATTCACAAATGGCTACCCATCTGGTACTGACCTGGTTGAATATTGCTTAACTGCAGTGATCATAAGAGGACTGGTGTGTTAATGTGATTATGCAATATATCCAAGCTGTGTGACATTCAATTAAATCTTTTTTAAGGCCCCCCCCCCCGACAAAAGGAGGGTGGACCTGTAAATTCACCTTTGTCTGTTCGTCCATTCATACTTTTCTCAATAACTACATCTTGGAATTTTTGGAAATTTTGCACAAACATTAAACAGGATACAAGTAAAAAAAGTAACAGAACGGATTTTCAGGGAAAACTCTGGTTTCAACTCCATCCCCAGGGATGCCTTTCGGGTTAAAATGGCTAAAATTGACACTTTTGTGCTTATTTAAAAAAAATTGATGCCTTGGATTTTTATAAAACTTTCTGAAAAGTTGTAACTAATTGATTTCTATATAATTTTGTTTGTCTATACTTTGTGATAACTGTTGGGTGTGTCCCAGGGGTTCTTTTAGGGTTAATAAAAACACTCCATTTTTGGTACTATTTTACCATATTTGTCCAAAATTTTCTGTGTATTTATTTAGCAGTTTTGCATGGTGCTGAAATTTAAATATGTTAAGACCTTGAGGACTTCTGAGGCTAAATGGGAGGGGGGGGGCAAATCATGGACTTAGTCATTTCTATTTTTGCATGGTGCAGAACTCAAATTTACATATGTCAAGGTCTAAAACTGCACCATTTGTTCATTTTCACCTTGGATTCGACGTCCCCTGGGGACTTTTTAGGCTAAATGGGGGGGGGGGGCAATGCTGCACTTAAATATTTTTTTGTCTCATTCACTGTACACTCATGGGGGATCATGAATGCTTTACTTGTTTTACTACTGGTGGGTCACTGCTTATCAAGGTCTACAGGCCACTGGAGAATAAGTGTTAAAGAGAGTGTCAGTTAACCACTAAAAAGGAATTGGAAACTATAAATGAAATAAGCAGAATATTGCCAAAGAGGAACTGATTATTCCAGAGGATAGCTAAAAAAATATTTATTTACATTAAACTTGAACATAACTATGTTGCAGTCGGTTGAGATGCAACCTCATAGTATTTTGTTCCAGAGATGGTATGGTCTAAGAAAGAAACTTTGTTTATGAAAGTTTCATCTGGTTCTTGGTAGAGAGAGACAGAGAAAAAGGAAAGTACTATTATAATGATAGCAGTGGTGAAATGGATACCAGCACGGATTGACAGCATCCATAACACCATTTTCACTATGAATACTAGCAACCTCCAAATGATCCTTGCTTTGGGTTTATTTTCAATAGCTTTATAACTCCCTGTTTTGCTCACATTCCATGAACAATGTTTTTGACAAAGGGGGAAAATTGCTTTTGGCTAGTTTTTGACATTAGAGCAGGATTTTTAGCTCCTTACATCAAGTGCCTTCATGCATTGTCTAGAGCGATTTGTACAAAAATAAAGTTTTAAAAAATTAACATGCTGACTCATTTGAAAAGAACTTTTAAAAATCTATCTTCTACCCTTGTTCAAGATTGAACTAAGAATTTCCTGATGTAAAATACCCCAATAAATATGTAGATAATAATCAATATAAGGATATTATTGATAATTTATAAGCGCAAAGAAGTTCAATATTACAACTTTTATTTGATTTCGAGAACAATCATTAACATATTAGGAATTAGTTGACCGATTTAATTTAAATATTCAAATGATGGTTCAAGCTAAATCATTAGCTTATTCATGAGAAAATTAAAATTGACCAGGAAAAAAAAAGCAATGGTTCTTATCTGCTTGTCCAAAATTTGAATATTACAAAATGTAAATAAGAATAAAAAAAAAAAAGGTACTATGGTTTTATGGAGAGAGTGTAAAAGGAAAAACGCTGCATTTATGATTACTTCATTTAATCACATAAATTAATATACGAAAATATAATTTTATTATTAAATTTTCAGTATTGACTTCAACATTACTCGATACATAGGTAGAGCTGGGTAGTAAGTTATAAAAATATATATGCCAATTAAGCTACATAGAATATTCCACGTTTTATTCTCGTGAGAATTCGTCAGGCTTACGCAAAGAGTTGTGGTTACCGCTTGTTTTTATATGCGCACATGCTATTGAATTCTTAGCCAATCAGCTTCCCTAGGTTGAAAATAGGTCAGCTTACTAAGATATCTACTATTCCCATGAAAAACACACAAAGGAAGAGGTGAACCTTAGGTCAACTATACCTTTCTCCTAAAAGTGCTTGCTCATTGGCTGATTAGGATGGGCGCGGTGGAAATTAGGAGGTTGACTTGCTAACTAAAAATTCAATAGCATGTGTGTATATAAAAAACACACGGTAACCACAACTCTCTGCATAAGCCTGACGAATTCTCACAAGAATGAAATGCGGAATATTCTGTGTAGCTTAATTGCTATATATATTTTATAACTTACTATATATATATATATATATATATATATATATATATATATATATATATATAAGAATGAAGTATAATGAATAATAATTTATAAATAGATAATTATTCATAAGAATATTAATTTAAGACTATAAAAATATATTTTACATGAATTTATTGTTCGACAGGATACTCAAATAAGATGTATATTGAAATTT